>NC_043969.1:36866148-37014893 GCF_902148855.1 Sphaeramia orbicularis
CTCATAATTCATGCATGAAAGGGTTAAAGTCGAAACTATTTTTGTATTATGGTGTCTACTAGGGATGCACTGATACTGGTACGAGTATTGGCATCGGCTCTGATACTCAGTGTGTGTACTTGTACTTGTAAAAGATATCCGATACAAATGCACCGATACCACTTATGGCTGTGTGACGTTCACAGTTCAGTGCAGCAGATACGTGGCGGTGGAATAATGTGTGGGGAGTGTGAAGAGTGTGGGGATTTTTCAAAATAAATGACGGTGATAAAAGTAACGCTGACTGCAAGTAACGTTAAAGACACAGACAGATACAGTCCTGTCCGTCCTCTGCGTACGTTCCATCTGTTGATTTCTATGGCTCTTTCCTGCACGTTTGTACTATGCTGTTGCCCATAGTAACTGATAGCTTGTAAGTTCAAAATTTCACAGCCTTCCAGATATGTCACGTGATATGACGTATGTCTTTATTCCTAATAACATCCCACATTTCCAATCCAATCCAATCCAACTTTATTTGTAAAGCACTTTAAAACAACTGAAGTGGACCAAAGTGCTGTACAGAAGAAAAATGAAAACCAAAATAGAAGAATAAAATACAGAATAGATTTAAAGACATAGAAACTGTACAAAAAAAAAAGTGCTATACAGAAGAATAAATAAAACCCAAATAAAAAGAATAAAATACAAGAATAGATTAAAGAGCCATACAATTAAAAACAACAATATAAATAAAATAAACAAATAAATAGAATAGATAAATAAGAACAATAAACCACTACCAAATAAAAAATATAGAATAAAGATAACACCTTCAACATCTCACATGGTTTCAAAAGCCAAGGAGAAAAGATGGGTTTTAAGAAGGGATTTAAAAACAGACAGAGGAGGCCTGTCTGATATGGAGAGGCACATCAGTTCATTCAACGTTGCCTGGGTCATTCAGAAATTCTGGATCCATAACTCGTTGGTGAATTCCTGATGTACAATTCTCTCCCAGAAATCCATTCCATGTAGCCACTGTCATAAATAAGGACTTTGCTTTGGGATGATTACACTGGGTTACAAAAAAATGTTTTTTGCAAGTCGTCTAGGTTTTTTCAACTGCATCGCTAAATCCAAAAATGACATCTGTTTTTCGCAATCAGGTCAGGTTTTTTTGCTAATTTGATTTTGAAAAATTTGATCTTCTCACAAAATATAATAATTAATACCAAAATAAGATTGGTAAGCACACTTTATGAAACTTGTGACTTGATTCCTGTTAGGTACAATGGTGTATTCACAGCAGATGTAGCAGAATACGTCAGGCTTATTTTTGCAAGATGTTCTAGTCGAAGCCATTTCATTCACCTGTAAGATTAAAAAAACACATTAATCATAAATTGGCAAAAGTAAAATCTTCAGAAGTCGTTTATTGCAAGAAATATGAAAGAATTTTGTATCATATGATGTGAAAATGCCCATTAATGTAAGCAGAAATGTTAAAAAGCCAATATGTAGCATAGTTCAGAAAGTTGACCTGATTGAGCAAAATTAATGTGATTTTTGGATTTAGCACACCAAAATTATCCTAAATCAGCTCAAAAAACTTAAACAATAAATTTGTTGTTGACCAGTGTTATACTGTACGTTCCCTTCTTCTTCTATTAAAGACAGTCACTGTAATAGCAGTAGATGAACCGAGTTCCAACACCGTGGAGGTTTGGCATCAAACTCAGTGCATCCATCGTCCTTAAATGAACATCTTGCAAGAACTATACAGTATTTTACAAGAATTACGACATGTTGCCCAATGGGACTTTACTAGAATCATGCATCAGAAGCCAAACACTCTTCGATGGAAACACCTACTTTGTCAAAATTGTAGAAATATCGCCTTAATTCTGCAGAAAACTGTAATGGAAACCCAGGTAGTAAAAGCAGCAGCCTTCCTGGTTTCTCATGCCCCAGTGATGACCTCCACGGAGATTTGTAAGGAGAAATAATGTGAAATTAATTAAAAAGGTTAATTATATCTGGCACGCTTTTATTTCAGAGTGTAAAGCTGTGAAGCCAAGAAGGACACTCACTGTGTCAGAAAATGTCAACTGAACAAAGTAAAAAATGAGTCATGATGGTTTTAATTCATCAGTAGAGCAAATAAAATGGAAGTTTTAGGTTCAGAAGGTTTGCATTCATTATTAGTGTAAATTTAACTTCTATTTGAGTTGTGCTGAAGTTATTTAATGTGTTAAGATTTAAAGTTCCCAAACTGTTATCCTTGATATTATCATTTTATGTTATACCACAATATGTGGTATATACAGTATAGAATATTGTATATTGTATGTTGTAAATTTTACTAAATTTGATAGTCTACTATAACTCTATCTTGTTTATTTTATTTTATTTTATTTTATTTTATTTTATTTTATTTTATTTTTACTGCATGCTTCTTACCTATTCCATATTATATGTATGCATCAAACCACTGAAGCAAATTCCTAATAATGTGAACCCTGTTTACTTATGTGTCAATAAATATGAATCTGATTCTGACTGACAAAAACAACTCACAAGGAAGAGACAAAATGTCCTCAGATATTACCATCATTAATCATGTATTAAGCAAAAAGTCTAAATAAAGTAAGTATTAGATTAAAATGATGGAAGTTAGCATAAAACTCTAGCCAGTGAATTTGTTTATTTCTTTATTGTAATATAGATGTGATATTCTTTAATTGAGAAGGTGTACAAGGGCTCTCACTCCTAATTAATTTTGTTCCTCTGCTGGGAAATCATGTAAACCACTGTTCCAGCTTCTGGTTAAATGTTGCTCATCATCAGAGCTGTGCAATTAATCGAATCCCAGTCACAGTGACAGTGTTGTTTCCAATAGTTGTGATTTTTTTTAACAAGTTTATCTCCAACAGGACATTATATTGAATTAATTCGATCGAGGACGAGATTGGGACTCGAAAAATCAACATTATTTCTGTGGAGACATTTCGTGCTCGACAATAATTCAACCAGCAACCTGTTGGCTTTTTGTAATATATTGATTGTGAATGGATTTCTACGGTCATTTACAACATAATGCTCATTGATTATTTTACAGGACGAATTATCAGTAATATATGTGTTTCCTTAAGGGGATGGCAAAATGATTTTTTAACCTTGGTATACTAAAATAAAATGAAAATGAGATTAGTTTTCTATGCTTGATGCTATTTATGCTTTTTTAGGAAGACAAGGCTTTCTGCTTTCTTTATATGCCTTTAAATGTGTATTAACTATAGAACTTTTTTTGTAACAACCCTGTATGTGTTTTTCATTACCTCTGACAAGGAACGGCGAAGGTTATGTTTTCATCAGGGTTTGTTTGTCTGTTTGTTTGTCTGTCTGTCTGTTAGCAAGATAACTCAAAAAGTTATGGACAGATTTTGATGAAATTTTCAGGAAATGTTGATACTGGCACAAGGAACACATGATTAAATTTTTGTGGTGATTGGGGGGGGGGCTGATCTGCCTTAGCAGAGGTCTGCGCTCTTTAAGTGCTTTTCCAGTTTTTTTTTTTTTTTTTAGTTTATTTCGAATATGCAACAAAAAGTAATCTTACTTAATCCTTAGAAATAAACATAGTAAGAAATCATGGAAAAAACTAGAAGCACTCAGAGAGCGCAGACCTCCGCCAAGGCAGATCAGTGCCCCCCACCCCCATCTCCTCCGATCACCACCAAAATTTAATCATTTGTTCCTTGTGCCAGTATCAACATGTCCTGAAATTTTCATCCAAATCTGTCCATAACTTTTTGAGTTATCTTGCACACAGACAGACAAACAGACAAACCGACACTGACAAAAACATAACCTCCTTGGCAGAGGTAAAAAAAAACAAAAAACAAAACTTATACACATACAGGGGTTGGACAAAATAATGGAAACACCTTCACCTCAAGATGATAATGCCCCAATCCATACAGCTAGAATTGTTCAAGAATGGCATGAGGAACATTCTAATGAAGTTGAACATCTCGTATGGTCGGCACAGTCCCCAGACCTCAACATTATTGAGCATTTATGGTCAGTTTTAGAGATTCAAGTAAGACGTCGATTTCCACCGCCATCGTCTCTAAAAGAGTTGGAGGGTATTCTAACTGAAGAATGGCTTAAAATTCCTTTGGAAACAATTCACAAGTTGTATGAATCAATACCTCGGAGAATTGAGGCTGTAATTGCCGCAAAAGGCGGACCTACACCATATTAAATTATATTTTGTTGATTTTTTAAGGTGTTTCCATTATTTTGTCCAACCCCTGTATATGAAGCAAAGTATGACTTCATTTGCACATTTGAAAAGGAGTGGGAGGAAGTAGAACTTATTTAATCCCACCTCTTCTCCATACAACAGTCTATCCTTTAGCTTCCTATCAGCAGAATATATGAAAATCAAGTCCCTTGGATCTCTTTTGAGTAATTAACCTCATTTATCATCCTCATACACATACATACGCACCCATACTAGAAACGTAAATGAATAAATAAACTAGAAAAGCACTCGGAGAGCACAGACCTCCGCCAAGGCAGATCAGTCCCCCCACCCCCATTACCACCAAAATGTAATCATTTGTTCCTTGTGCCAATATCAAAATCTGTCCATAACTTTTTGAGTTATCTTGCTAACAAACAAACAGACAAACCCAGATGAAAACATAACCTCCGCCATTACACTTGGCGGAGGTAATAAGTACATACATATATACAGGGTGGGGAAGCAAAATTTACAATGAACATTTAGTTGTTTTTTCTCAGCAGGCACTACGTCAGTTGTTTTGAAACCAAACATATATTGATGTCATAATCATACCTAACACTATTATCCATACCTTTTCAGAAACTTTTGCCCATATGAGTAATCAGGAAAGCAAACGTCAAAGAGTGTGTGATTTGCTCGTCACACCAAAGGAGATTTCAAAAATAGTTGGAGTGTCCATAAAGACTGTTTATAATGGAAAGAAGAGAATGACTATGAGCAAAACTATTACGAGAAAGTCTGGAAGATACTATTAAAGAAGAATGGGCGAAGTTGTCACCCGAATATTTGAGGAACACTTGCGCAAGTTTCAGGAAGCGTGTGAAGGCAGTTATTGAGAAAGAAGGAGGACACATAGAATAAAAACATTTTCTATTATGTCAATTTTCTTGTGGCAAATAAATTCTCATGACTTTCAATAAACTAATTGGTCATACACTGTCTTTCAATCCCTGCCTCAAAATACTGTAAATTTTGCTTCCCCACCCTGTATATAAATCCTTGAAGGCAACACAAATGAATACACAATAAAGTAAACAATAAGACAAATTAGACAACAACAGCAATCAAACAAAACATAACAAACACACAAAAAACAAGGAACAAACAAGATAAAACCAGACAGAATATTAATGTAACATAAGTATCAGGACCCTCTGTCTTTGTGTTGAAACGCTGACCTTTTGAACTCCGTCATAACTCATGGTCGCCCTGTACTGATGAGTGTCATGTGCAGCTGTTTTGTCACTGCGCAGTGATCTGCAGTGCAGTCATTGATTTGCAGTTAGAAATCAATTTAAGGGCTTGAGAAGCAGTCATTACTGAAGCAGAAACAATCTCCTTACAAGATTGCATCTTCCCTCCAGAAACAAGACTTAATTTAACCAATCTGTCAACCTGTCCTACTCTATGTTCTGCTACACACTACACATAACACTCCAGCTGTTTGGTTTGTAGCTTTCAATGTTCAACAGCAGAACAGGGACGTTAAAGCGAGGTGTGAGATCTGATCGAAGGCAGAGGCTGGTGTAAAGGGATCTGATTCATGGGTCAGTGTTCTGCAGTGCAGATGCTGACACAGCACTTGTTTTCTCCGGACGGTAAAACAAACACTTCCCTTCAATGTCACTGGAGCGTCCTGCCTTTACTGTTCAGTGTGTATCCACAGATTTACATGTAGAGACCGTATGTTTAGCAGTTCATTTGTCATATCCTGGTTCTGAACTTGCAACAAACCCTATTATTCAAGTTTTGCAACATGGAAATGAGATGCAGTTTCCTGCTGTGGAAGTGAACAGATTAGGACACAAATAGGGAACATGAACATGAGGTGGAGCAGTAGTCAGTCAAGTTTTATGCTAATTGGCTGATTTATCAAATGAGAACAAACTGACTTAGTTTAGCTCTGCTTTTGCTCCGAGATTCCTAAAACCACCTTTCATTTTCAGTCATAATAACACACGCCCTGTACTTACATGAAGCACTTTTTATGTTCTAATGTTTAGTCTCATTTAACCCTTTGACCCCTGACGTGTCTGTGGTGAGTGTTCTGAATATATGATTTATTTTATATATTCATAAAAATTCAATCATTTGCTTAATGTGCTATAAAAATAGATGGTTTTCGCCTTTTTTAAAACAGTTTCCTTGTGGGTTTTTTTTTTTTTTGTTTTTACTATTGTTTCCAGTGTTGTTGTGATTTTACTTTATTTTTTTATTTTATTATTTTTTTTATTTTTTGACTGTGTAACTTCAGCAATTTCCATAGTTTTCCTTGGGTCATACCACTTGACATGTAAACATCAGCGCACAACATTATGTCCTAAAATGTCCAAATAAATCATATTTATAAGCAAGATACTGACCTTGACATAGGTTGAGTTGGATCAGGAAGTGTCCTTCTTGATGATGTAATTTCCTGTCACATGATCTTCTTTTGCAATATTAACAAAATGACTTCTAAAGGTGGTTACACCATCTTGACTATTCATTAAGTTTACTTGACTGTCAAGATTCCCCGAATAAATACTGAAATTTAAATAATTATTTTAAAAATGTCTTCCATTCCTGTGACATGAATGTAGTGTCAGATTATGTCAATCTATAATTTGAGGCATTTTAATAAAAAAAATTGCACTTTTTAATCAAGGTAAATTATTTGGTGCAAGGTTTTTATGGTTACACCAATTAAACATTTTCATGCAAAACTTAAATACACACCCAAAATAGATTAAATCTTTATATTTTCCCTTCAAGACTACTTTTAAAAGATGTCTTTGACCATTCTGTAAAGTTATTTTAAACTTTTAAGTCCTTCAAATGTATATAAACTGCTGGGATAAAAAAAAAAAAAAAAAAAAAAAAAAAAATGGGTGTCACGTCACTGACCCTAAAGCAAAACCACAGAAGAAAAGGAATACAAGCACAGACTCACAGCAGCACGTTTACCTGGAATAATGTCTCAGGGGTTAAAGCAGGGGTCTCAAACTCATTTTCTTTCAGGGGCCACATTCAGCCCAATTTGATCTCCAGTGGGCCGGACCAGTAAAATAATAGCATAATAACCTATAAATAATGACAACTCCAAATTTTTGTCTTTGTTTTAGTGCAAAAAAAACCCCATTAAATGATGAAAATACTTATGTTTATAAACTATCCAAACAAAAAAAGATATGAATAACCTAAAAAAAAAATGAAATTTCTTAAGAAAAATAAGTGCAATATTAAAAGTATTATGCCTCAATTTATCATTTCTACATGTGCATTATGGATCAGATCTACAAAGACACTAAACACTTAGTAACAGGCGGAAAATTGTTAAAATTGTGCTTAATTTTCTGAAGACATTTCAGGTTGTTCATATTTGTTCAGGTTATTCACATTTTATTGTTACAGGATAGTTTGTAAATGTAAATATTTTCATAATTTAATGTTATTTTTTTGTACTAAAACAAAGGCAAGAATTTAAAGTTGTCATTATTTATAGGCATAATGTAATTTTTTTTTTCACATCAAACCAAGAAGAAAACATGGAGCCATTATTTTTTGTAGGGTATTTTACTTGAGATCATATTGGTCTGTATGTGGAACCTGAACTAAAATCAATCTGTGGAATTTTTGGACTTTGCAAATTCATCCCATGGGCCGGATTGGAACCTTTGGCGGGCTGCATTTGGCATTTGTTTGAGACCCCTGGGTTAAAGGGTTAACACCTTCAACTAGTCAGTGTAGAAAATGAAAATAACTATAGTATGACATCTGAAGATGGAGGTAACTTGCTGACGTTAAGTATAAAAACACTTCTGATGGCAAAAATGTGACTGAGATGTGAAATCAATGTGACAGATACATTTAAGAGAAAGAGCTGAGGTCTGAAAGAAGTGCAGTCAGAAAATAAGTGAATGACATCCACCTTCATTATGTGCATTTCACTGCAGGAGATGAAGCACCGCTGGTTTCCTCCAGACCACTGAGAACAAATGATGTACCTGCTGTCACATAATTAACCCGGAGTCTTCATATTAATTAGGACTAGGGGTGTGTATTGGCAAGAATCTGGCGATACGATACAAATCACAATACAAGGATCACGATACGATATATCACAATATATCATGATACTGTCAAAAAGGCAATTTTTTATTGATTTTCTTTCTTTTTTTAAAAGATTATCTCTTGGAAGAATTGAATTACACCAGAAATATGGACAATACTAAACACATTTTTATTTGATCAGAATAGGATCTAATGTTATATCACAAAATGTTCCTCTATTAAAACTTAACCCTTTCTTGCATGAATTATCAGGAACCTTAGTTGAGTTTTTTTTTTTGTTTCGTTTTGTTTTTTAGTGTTTTTGTTCCTCCTTAGGCATGAAAAAAAACAATGAGATTGAGTTTTTTTTTTCATAGATTTACAAAAATGTCCACTCAGCTACACTATGAATTTTATTCTTGAAGCAAAGTAACATGTATTTAAAACCCAATATCATAAAGTGATATGAAAACAGTGAAATGAAACCATGTTTAATGCAGCTTATCTGATGTTTTCTCACATTTTAACATAGTCTAATACTAGTTATTACTCACTTCATGGAGATAATATGCAAAAAATAACAATTAACAATTGATTTCCACTCAAGAACCAATCAAGAACAGCAAAGTTACAGCAATGGTATGAATTACAGTTTATGAGATGATGCATAAGCGTCCACTGTGTTGACTGATATGGAACTAAAACAACTAAACCCATGAATTTACAAGAGAACAGCTGTAGAATAGCTGTCCACTGTAGTGACCAGTATGCATGAAAGGGTTAAATTATGTTTTACAGACAATACAGTTTAAGATCCTGCTCAAATGTTCATATTCTATTTGTTCATAACTAATGTCACAACATCAAATAGAAACAAAAAAGAATAACAAAAAACAAAAATGAACCTCTGCAATACCTGCATTTGAGTAAATGCCTAAAAATATCGATATAGTACTTTTTAATATCGATACAGTATTGTGAAATTAAATATTGCGATATATTGCAGAACCGATATTTTCTAACACCCCTAATTAGGAAACTGTTCCTTTAATCAGTAATGACCTCTAAGCCTTGTGACTATTTGCACAGATGCCTAAAAATCAGTTCCCCTAATGATCGTAGCATGGCAAGTCACTCCCATGTGGTGCTGGTGTATTTTTTTCCATCGCTACAGTCACATGTGATTTGCTTTCTGACAAATTCCCTCTGATGTACCCAGATCACTTGTGCATTCTGTTTGCAGAGTGACAAAACACCAGATGTACCCTGCAGTTAGATGTATGTGTTCTCATATGCATAAACATTGTACATTAATTGCTACACTGTTGGTAAAACTATTGCACGTCATGCTGTCATTAAGACACAAGTGCACAGCTCATCTGCACAGGCGACAAAATGTTGACCCCTGCAGCTGTTATTGTGTGTTTTATCTGTTGACAGTGTGTGTGTTCGGGTTGGAATCATTTTATTTATTCACTGCAGTGTTTAACCCTTTTACGACTGCCATTATAACAGGCTGCCTAGGTGTCTTCATGTTTTATTTGGAATGAAAGTGTCAGAAAATGTGTTTTTTGCCAATTCTTTTGCACTTTTATTTTCAGGAAGAATTTAAGTTTCAATATTTGGCCATTAATTATCGTTATTGTAAATAATAAATGCTTAAAACAGTGTGTTTAGTAAAAAAGGAAAAAAAGATTTTAGCATATTTATTATCAGAAACAATTGTAAATGTCTGTAATGAAACTTTTTAAGATTGTAGAAATAAACTTTCAACTATTTTACATCTGCTCAAACATGCTTTTTGGTCTTAAACATTCAGTATCCATATTACAACAATATGGCTTAATATTTTTTGTTATTTTCAAGCGTTTTTTTAGCTTGTGTGGAAGTTTCTGACACAGTTCCTCCTTTCTACTTGTAACAGAGTCCCACATCGCTGCCATAAAGTGTTATATAGTGTCAGGATCTCAGCTTTCCGATGCCTTTTGAATTTTGTGGATAGCGCAAACAGTTCAGGAGTTACAGTAATTTGAATGCTGTAAAGTGCAAAATGCGGCCCTCGTTAAAGGGTTAAAAAATAAGTAAATAAATAAAAAATCTCCAGGCATTATAAAAATTTTGAGCCGTTCCAAAAAAGCAAAGATACCTCTGCCTTGAGAGAGTGTTCATAGTTAATAAACAGACAATAAAGAATCTCTGAATCTGTGCTGAAATACAGATTTTCTAAGAATATAAATAATATAAGACAGTGGTGTTTTCATAGAAATGATCATATCTTTATGTTCCAAAGAAAAACATTATCTTTAAAAAAAAAAAAAAAAAGATGTATGATTTAGTTACATTCATTTCAGGCTCATGAAATTCTACAGTTTATTTGCAAAAAGATGCTGTTGTCTTCTAAACCATGTAGTCATTTATTGGATAATTTGGCAAATTTCATGTAATTTTGATCTATTTAATAAACTGAAAAGTCCTAAATTAGAGCACATACTGTCATCAAGGTGAGCACAATGCTAGAAAATGTGAGGAAAATAACAAAATAACTTTTTTTTTTGGTGTGGTGGTTAACTAAAGGACAAATAAAGATGAGTGATAACAAAACTATAACCTTTTTGGTGGAAGCCTTTGTGTTCTCTTTCTTGTATGATGAGTCTTTCTTGTAGCAAAGAAAAATGATCTGAGGAAATAACAGCCCAGTAATGAGCATGCCCCAGTTTGGAGGTTTTTCCATAATGCCACTCAATCATCAGCATCTGAAACTGGAGCACACAGCCGCCATCAGATGGGATTTGTTTTATAGTTCCCCCTAACCTGATGGACTGAGGCTGATATGTTACTGTACATTATATGCCGTTATTTGGATGTAACAGATTTTGTTGTGTTTTGTTGGAACTTTTATATTGACTTTTTGTTATGTTATCTATCATTTTTTGCAGGAAAAGGACTCCAGATGTCGGGAATATTTACCATTAAGTTGCTGGCATACTGGAGTAAAATCTAAAAATCAATCTGGAGTTCCATTAGGACTCTCTTAGAAGTAGATTCCACTCCATGCCATGGATGATTGACTTTAAAGTGCTCTTTATGGCACTGTAAACTGAGAGCGATTTCCGAAATGTGTGAACAAGCCGAGCCCCTCAGCCAGGGGCGTCTGAGGAATAACAACCAGGATGATGTTTTACTGGCAGACGGGGATGGAGACGGAGATGCTAATGCCAACGAGATCCAGACTGACAACGGCAGCAGGGCAGGAAGTACCTCCACGCTCTCCGGACTGATGACCAAAACAGCAGAGCAGGATAAAGTGGTCATCTGGGGAACGGACTCCCAATGCGACGACCCTGAACTGGCTGAATTCGAGATGCTGGAGTGTCAAGAGCTGGAGGCGTATTTAGTGGAGGAAGGAGAGGACTTTGTCGGACTTGCAGAGCGAAAAGATCTTCAAGGTCAGATCTGCGGCAAAGCCACAGCAGAACTGACAAAAGATGATAAACCCAAGGATGAGAACTCATTGCTGCGTGGCATTGCTGAGCAGAAATCCACTGCCTCTCATTTATCTGAGAGTAGAGACATATCCAGGACCGAGTTAAGCTCTGAAACTGATGTCTTCATGTCCTGTGTGTCCACCATTTCGAGCCTGGCCGCTGCGATAGACACTGTTGGCAGGACCCAGACGACAGACTCCTGGCACGTTGCCTCTGGTCCTTACTCAACCATCTCCGAAGACCCGACTTTGGCCGACACTGTGTCTGAAAGAGTCAAGAGCTCTCAAACAGCCGGCCATCGTTCTGTCTCTTCTGGAAAAAGCACAATACGCCAGAAAGATGTCGATGTAAATTTAAATACATTTATCTCCGAGGATGTTGTATCCGAAGCACAAATAAGCAATGGAGTTGTTCAGTGTAGAGAGCAGACGAAGGACGATGAACACAGGAAGAACAATAACCAGAAATGTTCCATTACCGAACAACATGCTCCTCCCACTGCAAAAACAGAAAGCAACAGTAAACTAGATAAAAGCACACAAGCTGATGATGCCCCCTCTTTCCAGAAGTTCAGTCCGGCTAAGACCGACACTAAGGGTACTCAGTCGACCATTGAATCCAAAGCCATGAAGAAACAAGGATCATTTGATAACTCACTAAAGAAACAAAACTCTTTCGACAGGAGTTTCAAAAAGCAGCCATCCTTTGAGAATACTTTAAAGAAGCAGCTCTCTTTTGATAATAGCTTAAAAAAGCAGGGCTCTTTTGAGAACACAGCTACCTCCAGTTCTTCAAGTCTGGAGAGAAGGAAGCCATGGGGAAGCCCCAGTCGATCAGCGACTCCTGCTTCCCCCAAAAATACATCTTGCTCCCCCAAAAGACGACCCCCGAGTTCTCCGGCGAAGGTCCAGAACATCAGGGCGCTGAGTTTGGAGCGTAGTGACTCCCCCCAGAGAGGTCTAAACCCAACGGTCAAACCACCAAAGACTGGTATAAGCAGCGGTATCCCCAAACCTGTAACATCTCAACAGAAAGAACCCGAACCCAGGCGGTCGTCTCCACCGCAGAAGCCCAAAAACGTCCGACCAAAAATCATCACCTACGTGCGGAAGAATCCTCAAGTGAAACCTCAAGGTGCCGATATCCCACATGAGGCGTCTACGGTTCCGTTACGGTTGTCGTCTTATTCCAGCCCGACAGCGCAGAAAGACCAAAAAGCTGGACCTCAAACCAAAGCCACACCAGTGCTGTGCTCCTCCAACCTCCTGTTTGATAAGTACCGGCAGGAAATGCAGAAGACGGGGTACGCTCCGAGTGGTCCTGTATCTCAGAGGCTGGGCGGGAAGTCGGGCAGTTTTCATGAAGACGTGTCCGAGAAATACTCCCAGGAGGTGAGTGACATACTATGCATTTTGTGTTGGAATCTTTAACTCACAGTTCCTATATGCTCTAAGTGCTATTCCAAAATCAATACAGAAAAAAAAACATGCTGTTTCATGCTGCATCCTCAGTAGTGGCTGCTTCTGTTGTCGGGCTGTGTGATCAGGCCAAAACATCATATGACAATATTTTTAGGTAGAACCACCATCCACAATCTGAGTCACAATTTTATTTTTCAGATTAGATTAGATGAGATTAAATTAATGTAAACTAATCTAAACGTCCAAATGGGTCATATCTGATAATAATAATAATAATAATAATAATAATAATAATAACAACAATAACAACAATTTCATGCTAATATTAATGATGATAATATCAGTAATAATGTAATTGTAACAGTAGTAATAACAGTACCAGTAGTAATAACAGTAAAAATAGATTAGATTAGATTAATGTAATAATAATAATAATAATAATAATAATAATAATAATAATAATAATTTCATGCTAATATTAGTAATGATAATATCAGTAATAATGTATTTATAACAGTAGTAGTAACAGTACCAGTAGTAATAACAGTAAAAAACACATTAGATTAGATTAGATTAATGTAATAATAATAATAATAATAATAATAATAATTTCATGCTAATATTAGTAATGTTAATATCAGTAATAATGTAATCATAACAGTAGTAGTAACAGTACCAGTAGTAATAACAGTAAAAAATAGATTAGATTAGATTAGATTAATGTAATAATAATAATAACAATAATAATAATGTAGTCATATCAGTAGTAGTAACAGTACCTGTAGTAATAACAATAAAAAATAGATTAGATTATCTAAATGTAATAATAATAATAATAATAATAATAATAATAATATTAGTAATGAAAATATCAATAATAATGTAGTCATAACAGTATACATTATACAGCCATAACCTATACTTATCATTTAGAAAAGAGTGCATTCATACTTTCTGACTAAAAATGAGCAGAACTGCAAAAATGGAAATGCTAGCAAGATTTTTTATTTATTTATTTTTTTACATAAAGCTTTATCATTTGCAAAGAAGATATTACAAACATATATAGTGAATAATATGTAAAATCAATATAAAACACAAAAAATCATAAATATCTTTTTTGATAGTAGTGGGAAAAGATGCTGAATAATTTTCTGTATCATTTTCATGAGTTGAAATTTACTGAGGTTATGGTTCAGGACAGTCACAATGAACTTTAAGCACTATCTATAAATAATAATTGAATAATATTATTTAACCTCCTAAGACAGTAAAAGTTTTGGCTTTTTTACTTGAAATAATTGCCCTGATTGGAAACAGCACGATGCAACAATTTTTTCAGATACATTTTTTGTTTTTTATTTTTTTTATGGAATATCCTTTTTAGCTGACAGTGTTTTTTTTTTTTTTTTTTTTTTTTTTTTTTTAGTAAAACAGTGAATATCTTGTCCCCTACAGAGGCCAAAAATACATTGTTGGGTCTTAGGAGGATATGTTGAAGAAGAATTTTAATAAATGGTTTATACTTACAGGTGTGGGAGACTTTCGTGACCAATTTTTCATCAAATCTGTAAAACTCAGTCATAGCCTTAGTATCACGAATCTGTAAGACTTTCTGTGATTTCTCACCTGAATCTCTTGCATCACAGTGAACAGTTTCTTAGTGCCATCCACCATAAACAAACCATGTGTTTACAAACAGAGCCAGGAGGTAACTCAGGCATCTTCAGAATTTTGTTGTGATGTGCATTATGGCATTATGGGAAGTGAAGGTTTGCACAGCTTAAATTGTTCATTCAGGTGTGGTTAAACAAACCCAACATAAAAACGGTGGAATATCAAGGGGAGTCTTATATACTTTATGAAGTTCCCTTTGGCAAAGCAAATTTGTTCAGTACAACAAGGCAGCCAGACCACCATTCTGCTGTTATGATGCTGGACAAGACAAGGAAAAAAAAAAAAAAAGGTCCATTTAGGTTTCTAATTATGCATCATTAAAACGGTGTTATATCATCTTACTGTAGATCAAAGAAAATGACTGGAACTGACTGGATTACTCGTGTCTCTGAACAGCATGTTTCTCCAGATGGAGGCGGTGTTTATCGCTCCCCCAGAGCTCTGAGGCCTCAGCTGGGGTTAGGGGCCGTCACCAGGCAGCCCGCAGCCAAGACACGAGTACAGCACACGGGTCAAAGGTCAGCCCCGCCCCCCAGCCAGGTGACCGGAGCACCTGGGCAAAGCTACCAGGACCCTGCAGGTGAGGATCAGAAAACATCTGGATCATTAGTTCTATGGTAGACAGCAAGAATTCATGAGAGATCTGCTTTTGTTTTTTTCAGGAACACTTCTGTCCTCAGGGGTCTTTTATGTTTTCATGTTTTTATGTTTTCATGTTTTTATGTTTTTATGTGATAGGTAGAAAACACATTTTGTCTTTTAATTCTTTCTTTTTAATCTAACGTATTCTTAGCTACTTGTACTCTGTATTTATTTATTTATTGATTGTTAATGTGGTATACTGTTTTTGTGGAGCAGTGACCGTATGTATTTTGAATTTCCCCTTGGGGATTAATAAAGTAAATCTATCTATTTATCTATCTATTTTTAACCCATAAAGACCCAAACAGCCAAGGGCAACCAGAACCATCTACTGATCTAAACTGTTTAATACCTGTTGATCCACTAATTCTATCAATACATGTAAATATTTAATGTGAAATACAGTTATTCATCTTTTCATGGTCATCAGATAGGACTCATTTGGACGTTCAGAGGCTCCGTAGTTACTGTGGAAACACCGTCATCTTCTACAACACTGATTCACCAGTAAAACCCATGGAGTTGGATCAGTTGTTGCTTTTCCATTGGACATCTGCACAAAACTTTACTGATATTTACTAAATGTCAAAAAAACAGAAGTGCATAATGTCGGTTTTTCCATTAAATCGCAAATGCGATGATTTGTTTATTTATTATCGCGAGATGACACGAGAAGTCATTCCATAAACATGGCGACGAACGTAAATATGGTGTTGTTTTACAGATATATTCATTATTATTTTATATTACCCCTCTATCTCATACTAAATTAAAAAATGATTGGGGGTTCTTGGTGAGTCCACACTTCGCTTGTTGTAACGGACATCAACATCCCATTTTTTTTTAATTCACCTGACTAGTTGTGAAAAAAGGTCTTTCCATTGCAGTTTTGCGTGATATACCATTTGCACTACACCCGAAAAACTACTTCTTTCCAGCGCAAAAACTTTTAGTTGAAATATGAGACTTTTGGCGAAATTATCATTTTTCCATTAGGTAAATTTTTATGCGCAAGTTATATTTGTGCAATTTGAGGGTCAATGGAAAAGTGACTAATGATAGCGGATGGAGATACTTGTTTTTACATTCAGTTAACGATATATTTTGTTGAAAAAGTCACTTTTCCTTCAGTTTTTCTCTATTTTGATATAATAACCATTAAAGTTACTCCAGGTTTTTATGAACATCTACAAAATCTTAAGTCCAGGCTGAAAACGGCTCTGTTCAGTTGTGCATATAACAACTGAAAGGGTTCTATCTGCACTTTTCTCTTTTACTTTATTTGAATTGATTATTATTTATATTTTATTGATTATGTTTAATTGTAATTGTGTGTTTCTAACTTGTCTCTTTTCCATTTTTGTAAAGCACTGTGAATTGCCTTGTCTATGAATTGTGCTAAACAAATACATTTGCCTCGCCTTGCCGTGCCTACATGATAAGTGAATCTGATATAGGAAAATACATGATTTACACTAAAAATGCAAAACACAGAGGATAATATTATCATAAATGGTGATAAATCACTCAAAAAATGGTTAAATATTAAGAAAGAAATATCTGGGAACCCCTAAACAAATGTAGCACTGGGTCTTTATGGGTTAATTTCTGCATTAAATCACCATGAGTCACTGAGGTCAAGTTTTTTTTTGTTCAAAATGTTTTTATTACATGTCGAGTCATTCAGAAAAGCATAATACAGTCATTGTTTTTGTTTTTTTTTTTATACCCAAACCCATGAACATTCCCACCCTGTTGCACTATAAAAAAAAAAGATGATTGACAATAATAATGACAATAATAATGATAATAAATAAATAAATAAATAAGGAACACAGATATTAGTCACAGATTCGTATTAATAAGATTACTGTGGAATAAGTGAGGGATCTCCCTCTTTTATGTGATTCAGAACAGTTTCAGATCAAGTTTAACCTGTGTTTTCTGTCTTTAACCCTTTCATGCATAGTGGTCACTACAGTGGACAGCTATTCTACAATGTAATTTAACCTGAACTTCTATAACAGTACCTACATAATATCTGCATGAGTGAATATAAAGGCAAGGAAAGAAAATGTTATTAATATTTAAATCATAAAGACTCAGAGGTTCTTTGATGGCAGTTCCCAAATGATTTTTTCTGTCTATTTAACCTTTTTTAAGTATTTATCACCATGTATTATTATATTATCCTCTGTATTTAGCATTTTTTCAGCGTAAAGTAAGTATTTTATTGTATTTAATCTGTTGATCATGTTGATGTTTATTAAAACTCAGAGTGAATTCAAAGGTTATTAAATCAGAAACCGGGAAAACAGAAAAAAAGTGACTTTTTCAGCAAATCTATCATTAATTAAGTGTCTCCATCCACTGTCATTCATCCAACTCCATGGGTTTTACTGGTGAATCAATGTTGTAGAAGATGGAGGTGTTTCCACGGTAACTACGGAGCCTCTAAACGTCCAAATGGGTCATATCTGATAATAATAATAATAATAATAATAATAATAATATAATTATTATAATTATAATAATAATAGCTTCATTTATATAGCACCTTTTAAAAGCAAAGTTTACAAAGTGCTTTTGACAAACAAGTAAAGGGCACAACAGTAGGATACAAGATGTAAGTAAAAACACTAAAACAGAAGCAACACAATAGGAGAGATGTGTACAACAATGCAGAAACATGACACTTAAAATAAATTAATTGAATCGGAATAAAGAGGGCAGGGATGACGTAACATGATGCTGTCAAATCAATGCAAAAATAAAGGCGTGAGATAAAACAATACCATGTATGAGAATATAAACCAACAATCAAACAGGATAAGATTCAAATTTTTTTTTTAAATTAAAAATTAAAATTAGAAGGGACAAACATAACATAAAAGCCAGTCTATAAAAGTGTGTTTTAAGAAGTGAGTTAAAAGATGCCACTGATTCCGCATGACCATGAAAAGATGACAAACTGTTTTTTACACTAATTATTTACATTTTCATGGAGTTAAAAAATGTCCAGCTGAAAAAATTTCAATTGCATTGTTTTTTTTCATGGCTAAAGAGGAATAAAATCACTCAAGAAAAAAAATATTGACTAAGGTTCTCTTAATTCATGCATGAAAGGGTTAAAACAGGGATTAGCATTCTCAGTCGCTGCAAATAACACTGGGTTACAAAAAAATGTTTTTTGCAAGTTGTCTGGTCTGGGGTTTTTCAACTGAATTAGGACCATTTTGCACCGCTAAATCCAAAAATGACATCTGTTTTTCCCAATCAGGTCAGGTTTTATTGCTAATTTGATTTTGAAAAATTTGATCTTCTCACAAAATTGATTACATTTTTGTGACTTTATCAGTTGATTTTTTATATAATTCTCACACAAAATAGGTTTTAAGAGAAAAAAAATCATTTGATCACTTGATTCCTGTTCGGTACAATGATGTATTCACCGCAGATGTAGCAGAATACGTCAGGCTTATTTCTGCAAGATCTTCTAGTCGAAGCCATTTCATTCACCTGTAATATTAAAAAAAACTATTAATCATAAATTGGCAAAAGTAAAATCTTCAGAAATCGTTTATTGCAAGAAATATGAAAGAATTTTGTATCATATGATGTGAAAATGCCCATAAATGTAAGCAAAAATGTTAAAAAGCCAATATGTAGCATAGTTCAGAAAGTTGACCTGATTGACCAAAATTAATGTGATTTTTGGATTCAGCACACCAAAATTATCCAAAATCAGCTCAAAAAACTTAAACAATAAATCTGTTATTGACCACTGTGATAATAGACGGCTATTTTAATGAAGCGTAAACATATTAAACGGTAGAAAAGAAAAGAGTCGAAAAAAGTTGTAGGTGGTCGTGTCAAATGCAGGAGGAAGAATGAATCCTCTTAATCTCTTAGTGCAGACTTTGTTTTCCGTACACAGCTCATCCTCTAGTTAAAACCGTGCACAGCTGACATCTCCCGCTCGCTGAATCATTTCCCTTCATTTTCCTCCGTCATGCTTATGGATGAGACTCGCCTTCTGCCGACTCTTTGAAGTGTAAAGCAGCAAAAGTCGCGTATTCCCCAAACTTGTACTCAGTATTTTTCTACCTGCTTACTTTCACATTCCTAATCTAGTCTGCGCACCGTGTTGTCATATGAATGTTCACTTCCATCTGTATGTGCTTCAGCAGCTGCATAAGATGAACCCTTTAACCCCTGACGTGTCTGTGGTGAGCGTTCTGAATGTAGGATTCATTTTAAATAGTCATAAAAATTCAACTGTTTGCCCAATTGATAAAATTCCCAAACATGCTGATAGAATAGACCTTGTTATTTCCATAGACATTTTTTTAACAGTTTCCCTTGTCATTTTTTTGTTTTCACTGTTGTTTGTAGTGTTGTGGTGATTTTTTATTTTTATTTATTTTATTTTTTTTTTACTGTGTTTTTAGTGAGTTTTGACTGTTTTTTTTAAGTGTTTCTTTTCCCCTTGTCGTTGTATTTCAACGTCCTTCGTGAAGCACCTTGAATTGCCTTGTTGTTGAAATGTGCTATACAAATAAACTTGCCTTGCCTTGTGTAACTGCTTTTTGGAGTTTAACCAGGTGCCAAAAAGCAGCTGGACTGATTTAGAAAAAAAAGAACCCCAAAACAAAAACTACTGAGCCAAAATTCAAATTCACAGATCATATTCAACATCCTAAATCTCTTATTGACGTACAGGGTGGGGAAACAAAATTTACAATGAACATTTAGTTGTTTTTTCTCAGCAGGCACTACGTCAATTGTTTTGAAACCAAACATATATTGATGTCATAATCATACCTAACACTATTATCCATACCTTTTCAGAAACTTTTGCTCATATGAGTAATCAGGAAAGCAAACGTCAAAGAGTGTGTGATTTGCTGAATGCACTCGTCACACCAAAGGAGATTTCAAAAATAGTTGGAGTGTCCATAAAGACTGTTTATAATGGAAAGAAGAGAATGACTATGAGCAAAACTATTACGAGAAAGTCTGGAAGTGGAGGAAGCAACAAAAAACATACCAAAGCTTTTATTAAAGCTCTCAAATC
The DNA here is from genome assembly GCF_902148855.1 of Sphaeramia orbicularis. Taxonomy (NCBI): domain Eukaryota; kingdom Metazoa; phylum Chordata; class Actinopteri; order Kurtiformes; family Apogonidae; genus Sphaeramia; species Sphaeramia orbicularis. Next base: position 36,886,780 of record NC_043969.1, read on the forward strand.
CAAAATCCTAAAGGATCCAACCAAATCCATGAGAAAAATGGCAATTGAACTTGAGGTAGACAACAAGAGCGTTAGAAATGCAGTAAAATATGATTTGAAGTTAAAATCTTACACAAGAACACCAAAACACTTGTTGACAACAACAACAAATCCAACTTTAGCAATTTTTGGGAATCATGTTTATGGCCGCCTTCTAGCCCAGATCTAAACCCTCTGGATTCTGCTATTTGGGGCATTTTAGAACATGCTACCAATAGAACATCACACAGCAATGTCCACTTTCTTAAAGATACTGTTAAAGAAGAATGGGAGAAGTTGTCACCCGAATATTTGAGGAACACTTGCGCAAGTTTCAGGAAGCGTGTGAAGGCAGTTATTGAGAAAGAAGGAGGACACATAGAATAAAAACATTTTCTATTATGTCAGTTTTCTTGTGGAAAATAAATTCTCATGACTTTCAAATTGGTCATACACTGTCTTTCAATCCCTGCCTCAAAATATTGTAAATTTTGCTTCCCCACCCTGTACATTCTGAGCACCTTATTTAGTAAAAACTAGAGCCTGACCGATTAATCGGGACGATTATAGCGTTTCACCAATTAATCAACATTGGCCAATATGTAGCCGATGTAACCGATATATTAACTTTTTTTTGCTGCGCGGAGATTCTGTCACTCGCCGCTCCTGTCCGTGTGTGTGTGACACGGAGAGTCAGACGAACAGTAAAGCGAGTTAGTTTCACTTTCACTCCTGCTCGGACAATGACGCTATCACCCCACACACACAATCACATAATCACGGAGCTACTGCTAATCCCCCCACCGGCGAAAATCATGGACTGCTAACACCCCCCTGCGCCACCACGCACGCACGCTCCAAAAATTGCAATCCCCCCCCCCGTCTTATGAAGTTTTCACCCCCACACACACACCCATGTCCGTGCACTTCCTATCTCCCTCACAGTTTCATTCTGCCAGCAGGCCTGGGTGTTAATAGTGTAGGGGAGACTGGGGACAGTTGTAACACGGGTCAGTTGTAACTCTTGCTATTGCTCCAATCAGGAACAACTTAGGACTTACCTAGTTCACTCTGCACATGCTCAGTTTAGTCCTTAGTCCACATAAGAAGTTGTAGTGCCGTGAGGCAGACACATCAAAATTTGTGAGTGAAAACAGAATTGTGTGGTCAGTCATATTTTTTGCTCTAATTATTTTTGTGATTGCATAGTTTGCATTTGAAAGTTGTGTAAATTATATTTGTGAGATAAACAAAGATTTATGCAACTGTTGATCCACCTGTCCACAATTATCTGATAAAAGTTTATCATATCCTGTATAGATCAGTGTTCTTATTTCATATATCGGCCAACATATCGGTTATCGGCCAATATCAGATATCGGCCAATATGTTGGATATCGGCTTTTTTTAGCCCCCAATATCGGCATCGGCATCGGCCCCAAAAATCCCATATCAGTCAGGCTCTAGTAAAAACCTGTAAAACTCCAATTCCTCTCTTTATCTTTTTCTGTTTTTCCACCCTGTTTTGACCCTAAAACACACAGTAAAGAAAAAACACTGAAGAAAAAGAACACAAACACATACTCACAGCAGCTTTTATGACACTGAAACAGATGCTAATTCACAGTAGCACGTTTACCTAGAATTATGTCTCAGGAGTTAAAGGGTTAATAGTTTTTACTCATCAGAGCGGGTGTGATTTGTGTTTTTCCTGCATAATTCTTCATAGTGACGCTTGTTTTTATCACACTGTACCAGCAATGACTAAATAAAACCGTGATCCCCTAGTTCTGTCTATTTCGAATTTTTCTGCCTTTTAATTACCTCTGAATGAGCAAGTTTTGGTCACATGTCATCTGGTTTTGTACATTTACCCTGTAAATACCACTCAGAGAATAGACTTTAAAATTCTCTTGCTAGCATATAAAGCATTGAATGGTTTAGGCCCAAAATCCATCAGAGACCTTCTAGTCCAGTATGAACCATCCAGACCACTCAGGTCATCTGGTGCAGGTCTGCTCTGTGTTCCCAAAGTCAGAACTAAACATGGAGAATCAGCGTTCAGTTTCTATGCTCCGTATATCTGGAACAAACTACCAGAAAATATCAGGTCTGCTGAGAGTCTGAGTTCTTTTAAGTCCAGGTTAAAGACTCAGCTGTTCACTGCTGCCTTTGACTAAAAGGATTTTGACTTTTTAAATTTTATTTTCTCTTTTGAAACTCTGCACCGCAACTCTTACTTTAATATGTGTGTGTTTACCTCCGCCAAGGAGGTTATGTTTTTGCCAGGGTTTGTTTGTCTGTTTGTTTGTTTGTTTGTTTGTCTGTCCGTTAGTGTGCAACATAACTCAAAAAGTTATGAACAGATTTGGATGAAATTTTCAGGGTTTGTTGGAAATGGGATAAGGAAGAAATGATTAAATTTTGGTGGTGATCGGGGGTGGGGGGGCCCACAGGGGGGGCCACTGATCAGCCTTGGCGGAGGTCTGCGCTCTCCGAGTGCTTCTAGTTATTTTTTTTTGGATTTTATGTGTTGTTTTCTTACTTGCTGTTTTTAATCACCTTTTACATGTTTCTTTTATATTGTTTTAAATGTGTTTCTTTTTATTTCAATGTCCTGTGTGAAGCACCTTGAATTGCCTTGTTGCTGAAATGTGCTATACAAATAAACTTGCCTTGCCTTGCCTTGTTATTTTTCTATCTTCGTCCAGGGGAGCAGAAGAGGTCGGGTCCAGAGATTCCCCATAAGAGTGTCTTCAAACCAGGCCAGTCCGGTCTCCGTCCTCCGGGGTTCTCCGCCCTCCCAGCTGCCCGTCTGGCGGCCTTTGGCTTCGTCCGGAGCTCCAGCGTCTCCTCTGTGTCGAGCAACCAATCGAATGACAGCGGTCACAGCGATCCCTGCCGGCTTTCCCAGTGTGAGTACTCACCTCCAGCAAACACACCCCATATGGGTGCTTCTGTGAAACTGGTCCTAAAAACAGGACATGGGGGCTAAAAATTCAAACCAGATGTAGACTAATGTTATGAAGCAAATTTGGAAGCACTTTGGGTGTATTTTAAAACAAAATATTTACTGAGATAAAAGAGAAACTATTTTTCAGATAAAACACATTTTTATATTATTATACATTATATTTAATATTAAAAAAAATCCGCATGTAACACGGTGAAAAGGACACGAAAATTACACGTTACTATTTTTTTGAATATCTTTTCATTCTCTCACGGGTACATTTTGGGAATCAAACTAATTATGCAAGGCTGTTGCAAAATCACGCACAATTTAGTTGTGTTTAAATGATCAGGTTCTGCATGTAACACAAGTGGACGCGATGGGTTGCGCATGAAACCTGGAATGAGACTGAGATTCATGAAAAACCCACATGTCTGGATTAGAAAAACCACTAGGATCATCAAATTTAACAGTGTCTTTATTTATAGCAGTATATAAGACCATTTACAGCAATGTTTTCAAAATAAAATGCACTGACACCTAAGTAGGTTTCCTGTCCCAATTTGGTCCTATTTTTGGCCCCAATATTTGCTAAAAAAAATGCATTAATTTTGGGATAGCTCAGAGAAAGAGTATAATTTTTTTGCATTTATCTGAGGTCATCATTAGGTACATCTGGGAGGAAGTGTGTCTACATTTCTCTTTTATTATTGGGTCTAAAAAGCTGGTAAAGTGCCAGATACCAAAATGAACCCAGTTTCATTGAAGCACCCGTATACATTACATAGGAATTTAAGTTTTACATGTTTTATCACCCACCAGATCACAAGTTCTGGATGAAAATTTGACTAAAGCTGATTTTTTTTCATGCTTTATCTGCGTTTGTTCAGCTGTTTTATCATCTGTCTTTGATGCAGCAGTACTATAGAAGCAGAAACTTGCTATCTATCAGTGAAAGCTGCTGAAATCAAAAGGCTTTCAACTAGAAATCTTCAAGTCACTCTCCTCCTCCTTTCTGTCCCTGCTCAGCCTGCAGACTGCAGCATTTTATCTGGATCACATACGCCTGCATAGTATTACACCACATTCCTACACATCATACAGCCTTTATTTAACAACAGTCAGTGTCAGTCAATATTACTTGATAAACTGGTTTTCTCTGCACAGAAGAGATATATTTAGGAGTCTAATATCAAAGCTGAACCACTGTATGTGTTAAGGAGAAATCAGATTATGGTTACACATGTTCTGTGCTGTGTTGCAGTATGAAGCCACTGCAGAATTCCTTGTAGATAATGCTGACTCAAACCAAGCCTGGTGGGAAAATGCTTAGGCGTACTGTAAAAAAAAACAGCAGCTTTTACCTGTGTCTTCAAATATAAGTTAAATAAAGACATATATATATATCGACCACATCTACAGGAAACACAGCAAACAGTTGAAGTAGTTTTAAAGCTACAATATGTAAAATTTCCACATTGACAAATCTAAAGAGCATTAGGCATTAGTATTAAATATTAAATAAGTTTATATTTCTTCCTGCTTCTATATTTGACCATGCAAAATTCAGATTTGCATGTACTTGAAGATAGATTGTGCTCATTTAAATGTTATTTTGTTTTTGTCTTATTTTGCTTTGTTTTTTTTTTTTTGTTTTGTTTCTTTGCATGTTCAAAAAAAATAAATCAATAAAAATAAGGTATTGTTTTTTTTGTTGTTTTTTTTTTATTGGACTGTCTTCTCTCTGTAGCACTTTGAGATTCCGCCAAATAAAAAATGCTTCATAAATTATTATTCTGAAACAATATTATTATTATTATTATTATTATTATTATTATTATTATTATTATTACTGTGTATTTAAATTAGATGAAATGTTTAAATTCACAGAACTACATCTTTTATTCAGTGTATTTATTAATTCCATTCAGTCATTTTCCAGTGGTGTTATGTCATGTTACTTGTGGCTAAAACACCTTTAAATGTAATGTTAATAAAAGTTTAATATAGAGCGGGGCAATCTGGCTAAAAGAACATGCAATGATCCTCTGAGGTAGAATCCCAATCCATGATGTGAATCAGAATTTTTTCACTTCTTATAAAATATAAATGAGTTACAACCAAAGTGTAAATGTTGTTTTAGTTTTCTCTGCTTTCTAGAGGCTTAGGCTGTGTGTGACGCTTTTTTTGGTTGTCATCTAACTAGAAACGCTACAGTTTTGCATAATTTTGGGTTAACATTGTTATAATATTAACAATATTTAGACAGTAAACTAAACTCAGTGTTACTCTGTACTGCTGCAGAGTTTCTGTTTATTACCTACATTATGGCGGCTTCATTTCTCCTGCAGAACTTCTATTTTAATCAGAAATGTTTTTACACTCTAACATAACTCTGAAGCATCTGAGTAAATCAGACTCACTGCACGTCAGAGTTTAGACACCAGATGCACAGATGACAGACTTATCATAGTTAAATGTCATTATTTTTCAGCTTTATTTTTTCAGCTGCAGCAAAACACATTACACAGACTCTGCACATTAATGTGAACTAAACTTGAACACTTTAGGTCATTAACCCTTTCATGCATGAATTATGAGAACCTTAATCAAGATTTTTTTCCTGAGTGTTTTAATTCCTCTTAAGGCATGAAAAAATACAATGTGATTGAAAATTTTTTTATGAAGCTATTTTTCATGGAGTTACAAAAATGTCCATTAAGCTGGACACCATGCGTTTAATTTTTGAAACAAAGACACATGCATTTACTGTCATACTGTGTGAAAACTATGAAATAAATGTTTTTTTTTTAATGTTGGTAATCTGATGTTTTCTCACATTTTAACATACTATAACAGTAGTTATTATGCACTCAAATAATATGCAAAAAACAACAAAACACAACTTCTTGTTTAAAAAAAAAAACCTGTTCATTACAGTCTAATGACAATTAGCAATTGATTTACACTCAAATATCTTGCTGCAGATCAGGTTTATCAAGAACTGCAAAGTTACAGTAATGGTATGAATTGCAGTGTATTATGGGATGGTGCATAAGTATCCACTGTGTTGGTTGATATGCAACTAAAACAACAAAACATGAAACACGAACACGAAAATTACACGTTACTATTTTTTTGAATATCTTTTTAGTCTCTCACGGGTACATTTTGGGAATCAAACTAATTATGCAAGGCTGTTGCAAAATCATGCACAATTTAGTTGTGTTTAAATGATCAGGTTCTGCATGTAACACAAGTGGACACGATGGGTTGCGCATGAAACCTGGAATGAGACTGAGATTCATGAAAAACCCACATGTCTGGATTAGAAAAACCACTAGGATCATCAAATTTAACACAGTGTCTTTATTTATAGCGGTATATAAGACCATTTACAGCCATGTTTTCAAAATAAAATACACTGACACCTAGATAGCTTTTCCTGTCCCAATTTGGTCCTATTTTTGGCCTCAATATTTGCTAAAAAACAATTCATTAATTTTGGGATGGCTTAGAGAAAGAGTATAATTTAATTAATGTTGGTAATCTGATATTTTCTCACATTCTAACATACTATAACAGTAGTTATTATGCACTCAAATAATATGCAAAAAACAACAAAACACAACTTCTTGTTTAAAAAAAACAAACTGTTAATTACAGTCTAATGACAATTAGCAATTGATTTACACTCAAATATCTTGCTGCAGATCAGGTTTATCAAGAACTGCAAAGTTACAGTAATGGTATGAATTGCAGTGTATTATGGGATGGTGCATAAGTATCCACTGTGTTGGTTGATATGCAACTAAAACAACACAACACGAACACGAAAATTACACGCTACTATTTTTTTGAATATCTTTTTAGTCTCTCACGGGTACATTTTGGGAATCAAACTAATTATGCTAGGCTGTTGCAAAATCATGCACAATTTAGTTGTGTTTAAATGATCAGGTTCTGCATGTGTTGACATGTGTGGACACGATGGGTTGCGCATGAAACCTGGAATGAGACTGAGATTCATGAAAAACCCACATGTCTGGATTAGAAAAACCACTAGGATCATCAAATTTAACACAGTGTCTTTATTTATAGCGGTATATAAGACCATTTACAGCCATGTTTTCAAAATAAAATACACTGACACCTAGATAGCTTTTCCTGTCCCAATTTGGTCCTATTTTTGGCCCCAATATTTGCTAAAAAACAATTCATTAATTTTGGGATGGCTCAGAGAAAGAGTATAATTTAATTAATGTTGGTAATCTGATATCAGGGCTGCACGATTAATCGATTTTAAATCGAAATCGGATTTTTTAATTAGGATGATTATTTTGTAAAATAGGGAAATCGTAAAATCGATTTCATCTCTCTCGTGCCTGCGGGCCGCGCGCTTGCGGGCTACCGTAGGCTCCTCCTCCTATCAGTGACAGTGGTCTGTCACAGAAGTCTGTGTAATGACCGGACTATAAATGTGTTAATGAGTCCACAGTACTTATAAGCAATATAAGCCGTGGTTTCACGCACAGATCCCGCAACTGAAATAGAACTGCATGCGGACCACTCTTCCGTTGTCACGGATCCGTACCGTACTGTCTTCTTCCGAACCGGGTCCGGGTCTCGGGGTCATCAGCCTCAGCAGAGGAGCCCACACAGCCCTGTGCCCACACACATCCACCAGCTCCACAGATAGAATCCCTCCAGCGTGTCCTAGGTCGGTCTGTTCCACGCACGGATCCCCCAGTTTAAATAGAACCGCATGTGGATCACTCATATTAACGTGGTCCACACACGCACGACTGATGCCTGTCACTGACTTACATTTGTATCACTTCTGTGGGCCCAGATACCCAGAGGAAAAAAAAAAAAAAAAAAAAGTATATATACATATATATATATATATATATATATATATATATATATATATATATATATATATATATATATATATAAGAATTAATTTAGTCCTCTTACTTGCTAAATTTTTCATTCCCAAATGTAAGTTCTGTAACACAAAACCAAATATTATTTATTTTTTGTAAGATGTTGAACTTTATTTAAAGCTGTTCGATAAATCTGGAAACAAAAAGGCTATAAAAAACATAAGTATTTGCTCTGATTTGGACATTGTATTATAGTGTATTACCCCTGGCAAACTTCTGTTATTTTCTTGTTGTATACATTGTTTGTATACTCTACTTCATTCAATAAAGATTCAATTAAGAACAAAACTTCTGTGGGTTCATCACATGATACCATCACAGATTTGAGGTCAGAGCAGTGCCTTGCATTGTTGGCTGCTCACAAAAACGACATGCTGACTTCTGTTGTCTTTTGTAATTTTACCCAAAAATCGAAATCAAAATCGAAAATCGAGTTTTTAGAGGAAAAAATCGGGATTTTTTTTTTTGCCAAAATCGTGCAGCCCTATCTGATATTTTCTCACATTTTAACATACTATAACAGTAGTTATTATGCACTCAAATAATATGCAAAAAACAACAAAACACAACTTCTTGTTTAAAAAAAACCTGTTCATTACAGTCTAATGACAATTAGCAATTGATTTACACTCAAATATCTTGCTGCAGATCAGGTTTATCAAGAACTTCAAAGTTACAGTAATGGTATGAATTGCAGTGTATTATGGGATGGTGCATAAGTATCCACTGTGTTGGTTGATATGCAACTAAAACAACAAAATCCATGAATTTACAAGAGAACAGCTGTAGAATATTTGTCCTCTGCAGTGACCACTATGCATGAAAGGGTTAAAGTGTTGTTATGAATGCACTGGAATGACCTCACTAACCTGGTGACCATGCTAATGACATTAATTATACAAACCTATAGGTCAATGCAGTGCTTTGTGTAAAACACCATAATTACACTAACAAACAGACCATTAAAAACTAATTTCAGTTAAGGAGAAAAGTCTTGACTGAACTGATCGATCATAACCATCGATCGTGACGTTACCCAGCTCTGCTTTAAATACATAACCTCATCTGTAAACGTGACCTCCACTTTAGATTGTCATAGTCAGTGGTATTCCTTCCCAACATCATGTCTTTCATTATTGGTTGGATTAAGAAAACCCATAGCAGTAGAAATGGCTCCAACTTTATTAATAATGGATTAGATTTCTATAGCACTTTTCACTGCTTTACATAATCGATCCATTATTCATTTACACTCTGGTGGTGCTAAACTACAGTCGCAGAAAAAATTATTAGCCCATCAAAAGTCATCAAAAACAATGGTTATGCAATCCAGTACTAACTCCTGTGTGTATCATGTGACTAAAACAGACAGAAGAGAAAACATGGAATGCGTAAAAGCACTGTTTTTGTCAGTACAATGCTATAGATATTGATGTAAGAACTGAAGTGATTTTGGTTATTATCAAGAAAACCATGGAAAATGGATAAATATCAACTCTGAAATTAAACTACTATGAGCTATTTTTGTTGTTATCATTATATTTGTCCAAACAAATGTACCTTTAGTTGTACCAGGCATTAAAATCCTCCTGTCTAATCTAAAATACTCCTTTTTGAGTATAAATGAATGATTTTTTTTCTTTTTTTTCTTTTTTTTTTTGGGGGGGGGGGGTGGGGTTGGAATTTGCTTGTATTCTACAAATGCTCGAAATAAATAAAGAAATGAATGAAAATGAACAAGAAATTGAAGAAAACAAGGGGTGGTCAGTATTTTTGCTCAGTGTACTAAGTGCAACGATAAATATACAAACCAAAAATAAATGATTCATTCATTCAGTTTAATAATAACAGAATAAAAGCACCAGTAGTGTGTGTCATTATTAATGACATGTTACACTGTAAGCCTGGACTTTGTATTTACTAAAATGCTTTAATTACAATGTACTTAAATGATTTAAGTTTTATTACATTACTATAAAATGTTAAGTATATTCTACTAATTTGTTGACATAGTTGAAAGTATGAAAAGTTTAAGTTGAATGGATTTAAATCACTAAGTTTTAGTCATGACCACACCTTTTTATCTCCGCATTGCATTGTGGGTATTGGGCATGTTGTTGAAAATGTGTTCTTTTTCTGTGCAGGGGTTCAGCGGGGTTGTGGTGTTAGTGTTAATTTGGACTTAATGTGTCTATGCCAATGTTTATTGGCCTTTTTGTGTTTGTTAGCTTACCGGTCGACAGGCTGTAAGCTATTGTCGTCATGCGGCGTCTGTTGTCGTCGTGTGTCTCCGTCTGTCGTCCGTTACAAAAATTTCAATCGTCTTCTTCTCCGAAACTACAATTCCGATTGACTTCAAACTTGGTATACAGCTTCTTTATGATGATGTCAACAAAAGTTAGTGAAATTATTTGGATCCGGATCTGATTCTGGATTTGGTGCGACTTTGAAAAATGTCCCCATTATAAGAGATAGGAAGTGGATCGATGCAGTAACTCAGTAAATATAAATGATATCCAGTGTAAATTTCTACAGTCCAGCCCTGATGGGGAGATGACCAAAACATAATGTCCACATGCTGATCAGGTTCTTCTTCTGGATCCGGGAACTTACGGAAAATTTAACATGGGCTCTTATGGGGAAAAACATTCAATCGTCTTCTTCTCTGAAACTCCAGTTCTGATTGACTTCAAACTTGGTATACAGCTTCTGTATGATGATGTCAACACAAGGTATTGAAATTATGTCGATCTGGATCTGATTCTGGATTTGGTGCGACTTTGAAAAATTTTCCCATTATAAGAGATAGGAAGTGGACTGATCCAATAAATCAGTATCAATGATATCAAGTTGGAATTTGAATTTTTTACAGATCTGATTGGAATATGACCAAAACATGGGCTATTTCTGTAATAGAATAAATACACATAACTGGGTGATAATAAATGGCATCTGGATACATTTCCCAAAGCTTTTAATTTGGCCGGTAAACTACAGGGCCATTGGTCCTATTTTATTTGTATTTTTGTAGAGCTGCACCATGAGTCAGAGCCATAGGCCAAACAATGGCTTTCCTGTTCATCTACAGTTGTTATCGTACTATGTAAATCTTTATGCCTTGCCAAATTAAAAGCACCTCTATACTAGCAAATTACACTGAGCTATCTTCCTGCCTAACTTCCATCCATGCTATAATATATTAAGTTGAATAATTATACAAAGCAGTTTATATTGCAAAATGATTGTAATTTAAATCAATCTGGAATTGAATATAATGAACTGATGATATTAAGTCGAATGATTACACAAAGCAATTGACATTGCAACCAATTTTAAGTTAAATTAACCTGGCATTTAGTGTGTTGTACTTAAAATAACAATTCCATTCAAATCAAGCATTTAAGTTTAATACACTCAAGTTTTCACTATTCATTACTTAATTTTTTTAAGGCAACCGGTTTCCTCAAATTTTTTAAGTAAACTCAACTCATCCGGTCTTACAGTGTAGGTATCATTATGTATGATGTTATACTCCTGTTAAAATGTTAAATTACAATAAAGATGTGAGTATGTCCGTGGCATCTGTCCAGACTTGTGCTGATTGATGCATTTTGATGATGATGGCCTAATCCTGTCATCTGTTCCCCCATTACTCATGTGTTAAACAGCTGAGTGTTGCCTATCTCTGATTCTGAGGCTTCCTCGAGCTGCTGCTTCAGTCAAGGGAAAAAAAAAAAAAAAAAACAGCTGGTGTCTCCTGTGTGCTCCCCCCCATGTTCTCAGACGAAGCCAGTGCTTCACACGTCTGCAGAAGTCTCCTCTTCACTATTTATATACTAGAAATAAAAAAAGAGTGTGACTGGTGGCTGCTCTGCGTGTTGAAAAAAGACTCGGGGTGTGGTGTGACGACTTTATCTGTCTGTCTGTTTTTACCGTCGGACACCTCCGATGAGCACAATCCAGCGTTGACTCCCTCTCTTCCCTTTAATTACTGGTGGATCTGTTTTTCCACTGCAGTATCCAGCTCCATGTACTCGTTACTCGGTTACTTTGTTCCTTTTTTAACGCTGATTCTTCAAAAAACAGCAGCACAACATCACTGCCTGCAGTCATGTAGTAAGTGTGGTCCGTTCTGTCTTTTTAATTAGCCTTGTTGCCTTTGTTTGTTAGGGTCCCTGCAGGTATGCAAATTCACTGCATTTTTTCAACAGGATTTATTATTATTCTATGCATTCTGCTATGAATAGATGAGTACCTACAAGAAAAAATAACACTTGGGAGAAGCTCAGACAGTATATCCCATAAAGACCCAGTTCCCAAATAATTTTTTCTCTCTATTTCACCTTTCTCAAGTGATTTATCACCATTTATCATAATATTATCCTCTGTATTTTGCATGTTTTTCAGTGGAAATTAGGTATTTTCCTATATTTAATCAATTGATCATGTACTTAAATCATCATACTGACATTACATTTGAGTGTTATTATATCAACCCTTTTCATGCATAGTGGTCACTACAGTGGACAGCTTTTCGACAGCTGTTCTCTTATATATTCATGGATTTTGTTGTTTTAGTTCCGTATCAGCCAACACAGTGGACGCTTATGCATCATCTCATACACTGCAATTCATACCATTACTGTAACTTTACTGTTCTTGATAAACCTGATCTAGAGTAACATGTTTAAGTGTAAATCAATTGCTTTTATTGTTATTAATCTGTAATTAAGATTTTTTTTCAACAAAAGTTGTCGGTTTTTTTTTGCATTATCTCGCCATAAATTGAGTAATGACCGGTATTAGAGTGTTAAAATGTGAGAAAACATTAGATTAGCAGCATTAAAAATGTCTGGTAAAGGTTCGTACTGTCTTCCACATATAATTATTGTAGGTAATTCATTTATCAGACAAACTAGTAAAGCAAGTAAACAAACAACTACCTCTGTCAGAGAAATGAGTTACGTACAATAAGCATTAAAAATGTTTTTATTTCATAGTTTTCATACAATATATCAGTAAATACATGTTTATTTGCTTCAAAAATTAAACGCATGGTGTCCAGCTGAGCGGACATTTTTGCTGCTCCATGAAAAGTAGGTTCAGAAGAAAATTTTCGTTAGGCTTTTTTTTTTCACGCCTAAAGAGGAATAAAAACACTCAGAAAAAATATCTTGATTAAGGGTCTCATAATTCATATATGAAAGGGTTAAAAACAGAGAAATCTTAAGAAAAGTGACTTTTTCAGTAAAATATATAATTAACTGAATGTAAAAACAAGTTTATTATAATATTATCTTCTGTATTTTGCATTTTATTAGTATAAATCAGGTATTTTCCTGTATTTAATTCACTGATCATGTAGATGTTCATAAAAGCTCCGATTAAAGTCGAGGATTATTATATCAGAAACAGAGAAAACTGAGAAAAAGTGACTTTTTCAGTAAAATATTTCATTAAGTATATCATTAAGTGTCCGTCCACTGTCATTGATCCAACTCCATGGGTTTTTACTGGTGAAGCAGTGTTGTAGAAGATGACAGTGTTTCCACGGTAACTACAGAGCCTCTGAACGTCCAAATGGGTCATATCTGATGACCATGAAAAGATGACAAACTGTATTTTACACCAATTATTTACATGTATTGATAGGATTAATGGATCAACAGGTATTAAACAGTTTAGATTAATAGATGGTTTAGGACGCCTGTGGATATTTGGGTCTTTGGTCTAATTCCCGTTAATCCATTAATCCTATCGATACATGTAAATAATTGGTAATAATATGACCCATTTGAATGTTAAGAGGCTCCGTTGTTATAAAAACACCGTCATCTTCTACAACATTGATTCACCAGTAAAACCCGTGGAGTTGGATCAATGACAGTGGATGGAGACACTTGGTTTATGTTCAGTTAATGATATATTTGACCGAAAAAGTCAACTTTTCTTCAGTTTTATAATAATTCTCAACTTTAGTCTGAGCTTTTATGAACATCTACATGATCTATCTTTTTTATTTTCCTAACGTAAATAAGTGTGCCTTCTGCTGTCTTTTTTTTGCGCCTTGTAATTTCTTGCGCTAAATTGGAGAGCTCTACCTCATTTTCGTTGTACTTGTACAATGACAATAAAGAGATTCTGATTATGATGGTTTTGGTCAATGGTTTGATGTTTGGATCTTTATGGGATATACACGACTGGGATCTTGTATGGCAGTGTTTCCCTTCAGGCTGTTGGCTCGAGCAGCTCTGCAGATTAGTATGCAGCCACATTCATCAGGGATGTATGAAATGAAATGTTGTGACTAGGAATGAGTGTCAGAAGATGATGTCATGTTGAACATCAGGATAGTGGTGACATATCCACTGCATCTGTCTCATTAGTTCAGCAGCGGTTTATTATGACCACGCAGTGCTCTCTTACTACTGGTTGGATTGTGAGAATTACTGCCAGGATTTTCTGCTGCACTGTCAAAACTAAGCCGTGTGAGTCATCCTGCCTAGAGAGCATCTCCTTTTGGCACATGTTACTTAGTGATGCGGTCTTATTCTGTGCACACCAGATCCACTGCAATTAAAGTTGCATAAATCACATTGTTAGTTCTGTATATTTGACTGTAAGCCTTTGTGATCGTATTTATTAGCCATAAAAGACGACACATACGGTGAATAAAACAGATATTTTATTTTACTTTACAGGGTGTGGAAGCAAAATTTACAATGAACATTTAGTTGTTTTTTCTCAGCAGGCACTACGTCAATTGTTTTGAAACCAAACATATATTGATGTCATAATCATACCTAACACTATTATCCATACCTTTTCAGAAACTTTTGCCCATATGAGTAATCAGGAAAGCAAACGTCAAAGAGTGTGTGATTTGCTGAATGCACTCGTCACACCAAAGGAGATTTCAAAAATATATGGAGTGTCCATAAAGACTGTTTATAATGGAAAGAAGAGAATGACTATGAGCAAAACTATTACGAGAAAGTCTGGAAGATACTATTAAAGAAGAATGGGAGAAGTTGTCACCCGAATATTTGAGGAACACTTGCACAAGTTTCAGGAAGCGTGTGAAGGCAGTTATTGAGAAAGAAGGAGGACACATAGAATAAAAACATTTTCTATTATGTCAATTTTCTTGTGACAAATAAATTCTCATGACTTTCAATAAACTAAGTGGTCATACTCTGTCTTTCAATCCCTGCCTCAAAATATTGTAAATTTTGCTTCCCCACCCTGTATTTGCACTAGGAGGAGATTTAATAGACGGTGTGAGGAGTATGTTGTTGAAACTTCACTTTATTTTATGGGTCACATCCATTTTAGTCGCTCAGGATGGACTCATTTATTGTGTTAAGGTGCTTTATCGTCATCCGTGGGTGTAGGTTTGGTTTGAACGTTAACGTGGGGCCATTCAGCGGTTTATTCTGTGCTATAAACACATTAACTAAACTAATTTATGTCATCAGTTTATGGTAGGAATGACTATATTTACATAAAGGACAACAGAAACTCATGCACTAGATAATGGAATATACACATTCAGGTATTTACTCTCCCTAATAGCCTTAAAAATGTCTAAATTACAGCTACAAAAAACATCTACACCAGTTATTGTTATTAATGAAGCGCTAATAAACAGCATGACGAGGGGCCTACCCTGCAGGCCCTTATATAGTAGAAACTGATATGGGCGATTCTATTTGTGGCTGTTACTAACTTTTCTTAACGGCCTAAAAACATTTAAGTGTCATACTGCACTGAAAAGTCTCATATTCACATTGACATATTTTACAATATATTTTATTTATGTGAATTTTTATACCAAAATATAGCCAAAATAAATTCCAATTAATTAAGTTTATTTTCATGTGTATCACACTGTCAATAAATCACATCTGCTGTTGGAAGATTTTCTGACATTTCACCTAAGCATGGTTTTATAAATTAGTGACAGTCTAAGATTAATTAGAAAACAAGCAAACAATAGTTCTATCAGTTAAATATAAAAGTATTAATGCTTACGACTTATGGCTTTAACATAAAATATCCATTTGTCATATTCATCGTGTTTTTCCATATCTGGCTCCTTAAATATTTGATTTAATTTATTGATTTATTGATGTATTTATTTTGAATATGAATGTCAAAAAAGAAGAATAATAAATAATCAAACAAAACATTTAAATATAAGACATAATACATATTCGAAAAGGAGTGAGAAGAAGTATAACTTATAAACTTCCACCCCTTCTCCTTAAATTATTAATAATAATAACCTCCCTAGTCTAAACATATTTATACTCTAATGCCTGATACTTATTGTTAAATAATTTTGTTTCTGGCTTTATATTATTACAAACAAATATAAATATAATTTACATAAACACATACTACAATATCACACATGTGACAGATATATATACATATACATGCATGTACATATACTGTACACATGCACATACCACATACTTGTACATATTTATAACACCCAGTGATACCCAACACCACAACAAAATAAAACAAAAAAAATAATAATATGGATAAATGTCTGGTGTTAAACACAATATACACCTCTACAACTTTAAATTAATATATTAAATAATATAGTCTAATCCAGTTATTTTCAACATTTTGCTGTTTTAGATCACTTCCCTCTGGTGTTATTGCCTGATTTCAGTCACTGCAGGTGTGTGTCTCACTTTTTTACTGCAATTGTCTTTTTTAGAAACTCACAAAACTGACAAGAAGTCACTTATACTTATTATACATACTTATATATACTTATACATACAAAAACAAAAAATCTGTGTCATAATAAATTCATTCCATATTCCTTACTCACTCCATATCTAATGAAACGCTGCAGAGCCTTTATTTTGAAACAGGAACAGATCAAAACAAGATTTTGTACTAAATAAATAAGTACATTTCTATTTATTAAACCAATAAAATTATAAATAAATACTTGGTATCTTCTGCAGCTGTACACATGCTTGAGGAAATACTTGTGACATTATAAGAGTTTTTCAAAATAAAAGTAAAATATTAATAAAAGTTGTAATGTCTTAATTGGTGTAACAAATGCAGATCCCCTAATGCCTGATCCCTACTGAAATCTACATCTATGCTTCACCTACTGGGTCTGAATGTACGTAGACAAGAGTTAATATCCCTTTACCCAGAATGCACTGCATGGACAAAACACACTCTGGCTCTGATTAGGTTTTAATGGCTACTATAGGAGACTGCACAGTGGTCTAAATATTTACAAATGGAAGATTTAGAGCTGTTTGTTTACTGCACGTACAAACAAAAATAATTTCCATTCTCATATTATTCTTACTCTATTTGTTGTAATTTCTTCTGAATGAGTCAGGGCCAGAGTTCTGTCGGTTTTGCCTCTCGCTGACCGATTAGAGAAAGCTGGCAGCAGGAGATGGATTTGTGCTGCTGTTCATGCAGGGTAGAAACAGGCATTTACCGGTGTGAGTCAGCCTGCAGCCGTCTGCCTCAGCCAAGACTCTTCCAGTCCCAGGCTCTGTTTCAATGAGTCGCCTGCAGAAAACAAAAAGCATCTGCTGACTGTCTCAGGTGAATAGACAGTGTGGCAGCGAGGACAGTTTGTGTTCCCACAGGAGGTTTTACACGATAAGCCCAGGATGTTTTGACATCAGAAATAGGCGATGTGGTGTTGTTAATCTCACCTCATTATAATGCATCTAATTTAAGTGCAGAAATTAACCCAGTGTTTTTCAACCTTGGTGTCAGGACCCCACATGGGGTCACCCGGAATTCAAATGGGGTCATCTGAAATTTCTAGTAATTGATAAAGAAACAAAAAAAAAAAAACAAAAACAAAAAAACAACTTACTAATAAAAAAAGATATGATGAGCTGAAATATAATATATACAATATAAGGTGAAACTGAAGCACTGTGGTACTGTTTCTCTTTCAAATGTTCATTGTGGTCAGTTTCAGATGCTGCAGCTCTTTCATAATTCATAATTTGAGTTCTTGTTTGTTCAGTATTAATTGTCAGCCTTGTGAGTCCAAGCTGAACTGACTGTACATATCCTGACCAAGGGAAATAAAATTCTCACTTTGTGCAGTAATCTACACGTGGCTTTTCTGCCCCCGTCCATAATATCCATCCATCCATCCATTATCTTCCGCTTTATCTGGGGCCAGGTCACGTGGATAACAGTCTAAGCAGGGATGCCCAGACTTCCCTCTCCCCAGACTCCTCCTCCAGTTCTTCCGGGGGGACCCCGAGGCGTTCCCAGGCCAGCCGAGAGACATAGTCTCTCCAACGTGTCCTAGGTCTTATGCAAGGTCTCCTTCCAGTGGGACATGCCCGGAACACCTCCCCAGGGAGGCGTCCAGGAGGCATCTGAAACAGATGCCCGAGCCACCTCAGCTGGCCCCTCTGGATGTGGAGGAGCAGCGGCTCTACTCCGAGCTCCTCCCTGGTGGCTGAGCTCCTCACCCTATTCCTAAGGGTGCGCCCAGCCACCCTGCGGAGGAAATTCATTTTGACCGCTTGTATCCGGGATCTTGTCCTTTCGGTCATGACTCAAAGCTCATGACCATAGGTGAGGGTAGGAACATAGATTGACTGGTAAGTTGAGAGCTTCGCCTCTGGGCTCAGCTCCTTCTTTACCGCAACCGACCAATACAGCGACTGCATCACTGCAGACGCTGCACCGATCCGTCTGTCAATCTCACGCTCCATCCTTCCCTCACTCGTGAACAAGACCCCAAGATACTTGAACTCCTCCACTTGGGGCAAAGACTCCCCATCGACCTGGAGAGGGCAAACCACCTTTTTCTGGTCGAGAACCATGGCCTTGGATTTGGAGTTGCTGATTCTCATCCCACTCACTTCACACTCGGCTGCAAACCACCCCAGGGCACGCTGAAGGTCCAGGTTCAATGAGTCCAACAGGACAACATCATCTGCAAAAAGCAGAGATGCTTTTGGTATTGTTTATGTTATGTATGTGTATATAATGTATATTATTATGGATCCGTCCATAATAATATACATCATATAGACTAAATGTCGTCTAAAATGAACATTTATTTGCAACATAGTATAGAAAACTATGACATGATCAAAAACAAATTAATTTTAGCCCAAAAAATGTCTGCGGTCGCCAGAAATTTGTGATGTTAAAATGGGGTCATGAGCCAAAAAAGGTTGGGAACCACTGCATTAAAGCAGAATTCCCCACTGAATAAAAAAAAAACGTCAGTCAGGGTGTATTTTAGGATGTTAAAAACAGGATACCATATTGTGTATTTACTACAGCGTCTCGTTCTATCTGTGACTCGTGCTTATTTTCTCCCACACACTGCAGACTTGCTTAGCATGTGTCAGCACCGCTATTGATTGAGGAGCTGAATATTTCATGATTGGCAATTTGAGCTATCCGTTCTGTAACTATTAACTTACACAGAATAAGGAAACCAGGCTCAAATGCTACACGGAGCAAAAATCATACCTGAAACACAGTCAGAAGCTTATATTACAGATACATGGCTGTGCTGTTGGAACGTTTGAGCTGTCGCTGCTTTGTTGTTAGTCTTAGTTTGTCTGAACGTCTGTAGACAGCCAGAGGCATGATAACAGTTTCAATGAATAATTAACATGTTTAGTATTAGAACAAGTACAGTTGAATTGGTGGGGATCTTACAAACATGGTTCTACTACTACTACTACTCACTTAACTACTCGCTAAACATCCCATAATCCTATTATCTTACAACTCCCGACAAATTAGTATCTGTTTTATCTACTTTAATCAGTCATTTTTGTGCAATCATTGAAATTTCAGTTTAAAAAGTCATGAAAAATGGAGGTTGTGTACTCTTCACAGCCCCATTCCATTCCCACAGTATGACCCAAATGAAAGATTTTTCACCACATAAAACAACAGGATGTGTTCTGGCACCAGCCACCAGCACTTTTCAGTTCATCCTTGCATCCATGTAAATGTTAATGCCAGTTTTTGAATGTATTTAATGTACTTAAATGTATTTTTTACACAGTTTAACAAAACAAACAGTAGTAACAGCTAACCAGCTCTAAATGTGAAGTGTCATAAGATAAGTGTTATGATTTAGCACCATATAAATACATTTAGATTTGATTTGATTTGATTTGAAGCTCATTTTCTTTGCATTTAGAGACTTCAACAGCTCTCATCACAGCTGACACTTATACACTTACACACTTATAATTCCAGGTCATTTGACACTTGAATCGGTTATAAAGTAAAAGTACTATTTGGACTGAAAAAGGAAGACATTCTAAACACCCATAAACTGACACACCTACACTTCACTGTCTATTAGTTTGTTTGTTTTTTACATAACACTTATTACACATGTAGATGCATAATCTATGAATCTATGAAATAACTGTGTTTTCTGTTCATTAACGTCTACACTCACTACACATCCCACATACATATGTAGTCGGTCCGTTGTGTCCTTGGGCAAGACACTTCACCCTCCTTGCCTCCAGTGCCACTCACAATGGTGTATGAATGCGTGTGAATGTTTGGTGGTGGTCGGAGGGGCCGTAGGCGTGAATTGGCAGCCACGCTTCTGTCAGTCTGCCCCAGGGCAACTGTGGATACAGATGTAGTTTACCACCACCAGAGAGAGAATGTGAGAGCGAATGAATAATGGATCAATAATGTAAAAGCGCTTTGGGTGTCTAGAAAAGCGCTATATAAATCCAATCCATTATTATTATTATTATTATTATTATTATTGTTATTATTATTATTATTATTATTATTATTATTATTATTATTATCTATGAAATAACTGTATTTTCTGTTCGTTGATATCTCTCAGATCCCAGCAGTGGCAGTGATGACACACCTCTTCATAAACCCTCGGTGGCTCAGACTGATGTCTCCCAAACTCAGAACCGCCCTCAGCCGCCGAACGCCCCCAGCCTGCAACGCCGCACGCTGCCGCCGCAGAGATGCTCCCCACTGGGTAAGTCCTGAACCAGCACATCCCAATGAGAGAGCGAGAGAGAGAGAGAGATTCAATTATTCAAGTATTCAGCAGCTTTGCATTCAGCACAAGAAAAAAAAAAAAAACAGACAGAACAAAACAAAACACAAAACAGATGGGTTAGTAACCAGGTTGACATTAAGGTTTGTATATACACCAGTGGTTTCCAACTTTTTTTGGCTCGTGTCCCCATTTTAACATCACAAATTTCTGGCGACCCCAGACATTCAAAACTGAGACTTTTTTTTTTGCTAAAATTAATTTGTTTTTGATCATGTACAGGGTGGGGAAGCAAAATTTACAATATTTTGAGGCAGGGATTGAAAGACAGTGTATGACCAATTAGTTTATTGAAAGTCATGAGAATTTATTTGCCACAAGAAAATTGACATAATAGAAAATGTTTTTATTCTATGTGTCCTCCTTCTTTCTCAATAACTGCCTTCACACGCTTCCTGAAACTTGCGCAAGTGTTCCTCAAATATTCGGGTGACAACTTCTCCCATTCTTCTTTAATAGTATCTCCCAGACTTTCTCCTAATAGTTTTGCTCATAGTCATTCTCTTCTTTCCATTATAAACAGTCTTTATGGACACTCCAACTATTTTTGAAATCTCCTTTGGTGTGACGAGTGCATTCAGCAAATCACACACTCTTTGACGTTTGCTTTCCTGATTACTCATATGGGCAAAAGTTTCTGAAAAGGTATGGATAATAGTGTTAGGTATGATTATGACATTAATATATGTTTGGTTTCAAAGCAATTGACGTGGTGCCTGCTGAGAAAAAACAACTAAATGTTCATTGTAAATTTTGCTTCCCCACCCTGTAATAGTTTGCTATACTATGTTTCAAATAAACGTTAATTTTAGACACATTTAGTCTATATAATGTATATTATTATGGACGGAGGCAGAAAAGCCAGGTGTAGATTACTGCACAAAGTGAGAATTTTATTTTCCTTGGTCAGGATATGTACAGTCAGTCCAGCTTGGATTTACAAGGCTGACAACACTGGTCTACAAGGAAAATGCTTCCAGAATAAAAGTAATGAAATTTTACCACATGAGAGTCACTGATAAAGAAAAATCAAGTCAAAAATGCTGGTTGGCTGAACTTTCCAAGATACAGCCTTTGGTCAAAATGTGAAATCCAATAATTAACGAGAGAATGGGTTTGACTCAAAAGGAATATTTGTCTCAGAGCTACGAGATCTACTTCAAAACACTGTCTGCACATTAGAATACATTCACTTTACAGGTTCTATTTAGTGGAAGATTTATAAAACTATTATATAAATGTACATAAACCAATATATATGTGTAATAACACTTAATCATATATTTTGAAAACATCAGCAAACCGGCACTTTTGTCATTTATTTTCCAATTAATCTTATTAAAATACGTAACATTTAGCACATTTAATGTCTGAAGCAAATCATTTCTAAAAAAATTGTAGACCAGTGTAATTAATACTGAACAAACAAGAACTCAAACTATGAATTAGGAAAGAGCTGCAGCATCTGAAACCGACCACAATGAACATTTGACAGATAAACAGTACCACAGTGCTTCAGTTTCAGCTTCACAGTTTGTCATGTCTTTTATGGATTGGGATTGTCTCTGTCAATTCACCATATATTTTTTATTAGTAAGTTTTTATTTTTATCAATCACTAGAAATTTCAGGCGTCTCCATTTGAATTCCAGGCGACCCCGCGTGGGGTCCTGACCCCAAGGTTGAAAAACACTGGTTTAGGCTGAAGTTCAGACTTATTTTGCCCTAACCGTATTTACAGTTAACTAGTGGTGGGCAGCGATTAAAATTTTTAATCGAGATTAATCGCATGGCTTTCTGCGATTAAGTTGTTGGGGGGGGGGTGAACGCATCAACAGCATGTATTGCCTTTCAACGATATTCCTGACTGGAGGTACTCCGGTGATAAAAAAATAATTGCACGTCAGTGCTTCCAAACAACTGTGTCCTTCTCAACCCCACCATCTGAAGACATTTAAAATGAAAATGTTCATGTAAAAAACCACTACTTTTACACATGTTTATGTCCCCACCAGTGTATTTACAGTTGTGAGTGACTGACAGGAGTCTTAAGCCCACTAATCAGTACTAATACTAATAAGCCCATTAATATGTGATGTTCAGTTGTTCAAAGCAAGCAAAAGGGGCCCTGAAGTGGTCAGAATAAGTTGCACTAACGTATGTTTTGTCCTCTCCGTGTTACCGTAGTCAGTCCGGACATAGAACTAACAGACATGTTTCTTTCACTCTGTTTGTATGGCCCCAAAAACGTTTGCCTGTGAGTATTTTATGTTCAGTTGTTGTCAGAATGAATAGTATCAAATATCTCTGATGTGAGCCTTTGTTGCTGAATAAAAAGACGTTGTAAATCTTTAATTAACCTGTAAATGCTAATCGTTAGCGTGTCTATGGATTTTCCCATTCAAGTTAGCATCGAGATAAAATGACTGCTAATACAACATTCACATCGTAAATGAGTAAAGGTTAGTTCAAAGGCTGACATATTATACTTAAACACAACCAATGAATTTACATAAACTTAGCATGAGCCTGCAGAAAGAATTAGCAACCCATCTGCGACTGCTTGCATAAACAAATTAGCTTAAACATCAGCATTACTTGTAAAGTTCGCCGGTTTTCTCCTCTCAGCTGCACATACACACAGCACCGGTGTGTAGACCGGCAAAATAAAAGCATGAGTTTCAAAATAAGAGTCCGTATGTATAAATCAACTAAGACTTGCTTGAAAGGCAGAACAATAATAAAATGGCGTTAACGTGAGATTAAAAAAAAATTGTCGGCGTTATTTAATGAATGCGTTAACGCGGTAATAACGCGTTAACTTGCCCACCCCTACAGTTAACACAATGTTTCCACAAGAAAACAAACGAACAATGTGGGAAAAAAAGAGTTGAATTGATAATAAACATCTTCATCCAACCACTAGCCACGAGTCAAAGAAAAGTTTTCGTATTATCATTCATATTCTCTGAAAAATGGCCAAAGAATCCCAAATTCTGCTAGTGTATGTAAACTTATGAGCACAACTATAACATACTACACTGAAACCGTTGGAAACTCGCCTCATTCAGGGTGACATTAGCATGATCCTTGATGTTAAATGTGTTTGACTGGTGCTAGAAGTGTTACTTTTCACGTCTGAAACTTGCTAAGAGGTGATTACTGTCAGCGCTCACAACCCGTGGCATCTGACATCTGGAGAACTCCATTCACATGACAGTTTTTATATCTACATAAGTGCAGAGGAAACCCAGAGGCCTCTAATGACAGCGTTTTAACACATTCAGTGTAGAATTCACACAAATGACTGTTTTAAATGTGACATTTTTCTGTGTTAAGGTATTTCATGTTGACCTTGAGCTACATAATAAAGGAGTAAACAGTCATCCAGTTAGATAGTTTACTGAGGCTAGTGTATTACATTAAATATATTGCACTGAAGTTGTATTAGTGTTATTACTTATGCAGAATTAATGAAATCCAATCAGTACATCAGCCTGTGCAATTATGAAATCACACATGATGAATTAAAGTGTGCATGTGGTGATGTTTTGTAATAAGCGATGCACAGTAGAGTGGATGATATTGTGTTGTTTTTACATTAGTTCATGTTTGTATGTTCGAGTTGAAGAAAATCAACATTTCACTGAACATAATACACACATTTTTTTCCTAAAAATGAAGTAAACACACTCAAGTTGCAATTTAATTATACTTTTACAAATGCATAAGCTGTTTATTTTATTTTATTCATTTAATTTTATTCACATACACCACGAATCAAACACATCATGGGGAAAACACTGAATTCTATTGACAGTTTTTAGCAAGTAATAAAGTGCAATAATCTTGTAATGATCATAAAATGATAGCATGAGCTGGAGTTGCGGAAAAAATTATGAAACCACCCCTTGTTTTCTTCAATTTTCTTGTTCATTTTAATGCCTGGTACAACTAAAGGTACATTTGTTTGGACAAATATAATGATAACAACAAAAATGGCTCATAAGAGTTTAATTTCAGAGCTGATATCTATCCGTTTTCCATGGTTTTCTTGATAATAACCAAAATAACTTAGTTTTTATTAGTTATTTATCATTTTGTCACACAAACATAAACAACAATTGGCAACAGATAATAGTCACAGTCTATAGTAATGATAATTTAGGTTACAGTTATGAAATAGCAATCAAGCTACCTAATTAATTACATTTTTAGAGCAGCAGTTTATGTAGCACTTCACAGGACTATGAGACAACACTGGAAAAAATCTAAATCTTACTAAGTGTATTTTTCTCATTTCTAGTCCAAATATTTCATCACACTTAAAATAAGACATAATCACCCAAAGAGTCACTTTTCTGTGAGATGTAACAACTGATTTTTAGACAATAGATCTGGAAAATCTTATTTCAAGAAATCTTACTAAAATAATTTCCACTTGTTTCATTGGCAGATTTTTTTTCCATGAATTAAGCAAAAAAAAAATCTTGAATTAAGCAAAAAAAAAAAAAATCTTGAATTAAGACAAAAAAATCTTGAATTAAGCAAAAAAAAGTCTGGAATTAAGCAAAACAAATTCTTTAATTAAGCAAAAAAATCTGAAATTAAGCAAAAAAAATCTTAAATCAAGCAAAAAAAATCTTGAATTAAGCAAAAATATCTTGAATTAAGCAAAAAAAAAATCTTGAATTAAGCAAAAAAAAAAAACAAAAAAAAACTGAATTTAGCAAAAAAAAAATCTTGAATTAAGCAAAAAAAATCTTGAATTAAGCAAAAAAAATCTGGAATTAAGCAAAAAAAATTCTTGAATTAAGCAAAAAAAATCTTGATTTAAGCAAAAAAATCTTGAATTAAGCAAAAACAAATCTTGAATTAAGCAAAAAAAATCTTGAATTAAGCAAAAAAAAAAATTATTGAATTAAGCAAAAAAATCTTGAATTAAACAAAAAAATCTGGAATTAAGCAAAAAAAAATCTGGAATTAAGCACACAAAAAAAAAAATCTTGAATTAAGCAAAAAATATCTTGAATTAAGCAAAAAAAAATGTTGAATTAAGCAAAAAAAAATCTTGAATTAAGAAAAAAAAAATTATTGAATTAAGGAAAAAAAATCTTGAATTAAGCAAAAAAAAAAAATCTTGAATTGAGCAAAAAAAAATATCTGCCAATGAAACAAGTGAAAATTATCTTGGTAAGATTTCTTGAAATAAGATTTTCCAGATCTATTGTCTGAAAATAAGTTCTTATATCTCACTGAAAAGTTACTCTTTAGGTGATTCTGTCTTATTTTAAGTGCGATGAGATATTTGGACTAGAAATGAGAAAAATACACTTGGTAAGATAGTGATTTTTTTCCAGTGAATATACTAATACTTTTATACTTATCTTAAATTAAATTGGCATTCAGTGAGATTTTCACTGTACAGGGAAACCTATTTCTTTACTGTACACGTGAAAATAAAACACTTTGAATTTTTTGAATCTTTTGGAAAGTCGTCTTTTCCATGAAGATCCCTGTCAGGTTTTTTTTTTTTTTGAACTGATGGTGTAAAATCTGACAGAACTCTCTATGTGGGAAAACTTTCAACTTCATGTGAGTTTATGGATTTCAACACCTCAGCATCATTCGATTGATCTCTTAACCTTTACTGTGAACTATTTATGCGTCGTCATGTGGATCGTTTGATAAGAGCTGAAGGAAAGTAATGAATAAAGTATGAATGAAAAAATACTGAAACCTACTGCAAATCTATCTGAAGTATTGCTCTGCGTTGCATCACACTGATACCGTAGCATACAGTCTGTTTGCTGATGTAGGCGTCTTTGTGGTTACTTTTGCATCTTATTGCCGGTGTTGGCGTCTACAAGGTGATGATGGGCTGTCAGCAGCACCCAGTGGTCACATGGTGTATAAACATATGAGAGGAGCAGCAGCCCTTCTAGGGATGAATGTGAACAAATAGAACAACAGCTCCAGCTAGTGGTCACCATCACAGTCTGCTGCATTTAATTCACTGAGGATGAAGATAATACTAATACAGTCAGGGAAAAAATTATTAGACCAGCCCTTGTTTTCTGCAGTTTCTTGTTCATTTTAATGCCTGGTACAACTAAAGGTACATTTGTTTGGTCAAATATAATGATAACAACAAAAATAGCTCATAATAGTGTCATTTCAGAGCTGATATTTACCCATTTTCCATGTTTTCTTGATAATAGCCCAAATCACTTCAGTTCTTACGTTAATATCTATGGCATTGTACTGACAAAAACAGTGCTTTTAGACATTCCATGTTTTCTTTTCTGTCTGTTTTAGTCACATGACACACACAGGAGTTAGTACTGGATTGCATAATTATTGTTTTTGATGACTTTTGATGGTCTAATATTTTTTTCCGTGTCTGTATTTTAGGATTTCTAATTATTACATAACTGAAAAAAGACAATTATCACATTAAACAGTATTTTAACCAGTTTTATAAGGATTTAATCAAATAAGTACTTTTTTTTTTTTAGATAAAATAATATACCAGATTTACTAGTTATATCCTGTCTGCAGTTTAGAAACACAGTGACTTTTGAGTCTTGAAGAAATTAAATGAGAGTACAAACCTCTTCTGGTATGTTTGGAAAGAAATAAGAGTGGTGACACTTTGACATGAGGCAGCAACTGTGTTTAAATATGTCAGAAATTCAACAGTAACATCTTACTTATCTCAGGCAGTTTTGTACATGTTGTATGCCATTTCAAAAATAGTTCATAATTAAATTTAATTTAATTTCAGAGCTGATATCTATCCATTTTCCATGGTTTTCTTGATAATAACCAAAATCACTTCAGTTCTTACATCAATATCTATGGCATTGTTAGGCATTTCATGTTTTCTTTTCTGTCTGTTTTAGTCACATGATACACACAGGAATTAGTACTTGATTGCATAACGGTTGTTTTTGATGACTTTTGATGGTCTAATAATTTTTTCCGCAACTGTATGAAGTGATTTCAACCTTAGAGTTAGTTGTAAACATCTGAGTGTTTAGGACATACAGCATTTTACGAGATTAAAAGCACATATCAGACAGAGAAATATGGAATTGGAGCTGAAATTCCACTTCAAATTTTTGCTTGTTTGTTTGTTTATTTGACAGGGAAAATGCAGTCAAACATAGTTACAAGTTTGCAGCTGATGTGATGCATATAGAGTTTATAGCTAGTGCTAATTCTCAGCTCCAGTCCCCGGTTGGGCTCTTCCACAACATTGCAGTACAAGTATAAAATATACATCGTTTAAAATGATCATACCATACATAAATATAATATATACAAAATATACATCAATTAAAACAATCATACCATACAATTTGATAATCCAGTGTTGTATTTCTATATATGGCATTCATTCACTCACTCAGGCGCAGAATGTGACGTGTCAAAAAATTGATTTCTGAGTATTTTGTGTTTTACATGTATTATTTTATTTTATTGTAGTAATTTATTTTAATACACGTCCAGGGTGTACACTGCCTTTGCCCATAGATAGTTGGGATAGGCTCAAGCATCCCCATGACCCTCTCAAGGACAAAGCAGTTCAGAAGATGAATGAATGAATGAATGAATGAATGAATTTATTTTAACCCATAAAAACCCAGCACTACTTTTGTGTCAATTTCCAAATGAAATTTTCTCTATATCTAACCTTTCTCAAGCGATTTATCTTCATTTATTGTAAAATTATCCTCTGTGTTTTGCATTTCATCAGTATAAATCAGGTATTTTCCTGTATTTAATTTACTGATTTTTAGATGTTTATAAAAGCCCAGATTATAGTCGAGGATTATTATCTCAAAAACAGAGAAAACTGCAGAAAAAGTGGCTTTTTCACTCAAATCTATCATTAACTGAACATAAACCAAGCATTTCCATCCACTGTCATTGATCCAACTCCATGGGTTTTACTGGTGAATCAATGTTGTACAAGATGACAGTGTTTCCACGGCAACTACGGAGCCTCTGAACATCCAAATGGGTCATATCTGATGACCATGAAAAGATGATAAACTGTATTTTACACCAGTTATTTTCATGTATTGATAGGATTAATGGATGTATTAAACAGTTGAAATCAGTAGATGCTTTTGGTGGTGATGGATGTTTGGGCCTTTATGGTTTAACCCTTTCATGCATGAATTATGAGAACCTTAGTTGAGATTTTTTTTCTTGAGTGTTTTTATTCCTCCTTAGGCATGAAAAAACAATGCAATCAAGTTTTTTTTTGTTTTTTTGTTTTTTTGATGGAGTTACAAAAATGTCCACACATTTAATTTTTGAAGTAAAGAAACGTTTAGAACCCAATATCAGAAAGTGATATTAAAACAATGAAATAATAACATTTTTAATGCTGCTAATCTGATGTTTTCTCACATTTTAACGTATTCTAATGCTAGTTTTTACTCACTTCATGGAGATAATATGCAAAAAAAAAAAACAAAACTGATTTTGTCTAACAGATGACAATTGATTTTACACTCAAAC
Source organism: Sphaeramia orbicularis (assembly GCF_902148855.1). NCBI lineage: Eukaryota > Metazoa > Chordata > Actinopteri > Kurtiformes > Apogonidae > Sphaeramia > Sphaeramia orbicularis. The sequence goes on from NC_043969.1 coordinate 36,916,342, forward strand.
ATGTTTCTGCAGATCAGGTTGATCAAAAACAGCAAAGTTTCAGTAATGGTCTGAATGTCAATGTATGGGATGATGCATAAGTGTCCACTGCATTGGCTGATATGGAACTAAAACAACAAAACACATGAATATACAAGAGAACAGCTGTAAAATAACTGTCCACTGTAGTGACCACCATGTATGTAAAGGTTAATATAGTATTTTTTTTTTTTTTTTTTTTTAAGTAGGACTTTCTTTTCTCTGTAGCATTTTGAGATTCCATTGAATGAAAACTGCTTCACAAATGCAATTTATTATTATTTATTGATATTATTTAAGTTTTTTGTCCTTGTTCAGTAAGGATGAATTTGCTGAGAACTTTTGTCTGACCGAAAAACTGGAAAAGTTCACGGTAACACTTTACTTGAAGGTCTAGTTTATAATGCATTAAGCACACATTCATAAGACATTATAATGCATTTATAATGCATTATAAAAGTCATTACAACAGTTTATGATCATGTACAACAACTTATACCAAGGTTAATAAAGTATTATAATTGTAGACATAATGTATTATAAATTCAGCTTTCATAATGTTTTATACATCCATACCAAAGCAGTGTGAAGGAATTTAGTTTTTTACGTGGGGAACTTTTTTAAGGTTTTGTCACTGGTCCCTATACCCATCTATTTTAGGGATTTCACATTTATTTAAAAAAAGTATGTGCTTGAATTAACAAAGATTTAGAGCTGCCACATTATTTTTTATTTATGTATAAAGCAACATGTAACACTTCTACTTACTGTCTCTGTTCTTTTAATGTTTTGTTTTTGCAAAATAGTTATTAGGAGACACTTTGATGTATAATTTTTGACTTACACTTTACTTAGAGCCAGCAGATACTGCTCATACGTCATCATACTTGTGTTATAATATCATACAATTGCTAATAAAGTGTTGTCACTTTACTAAAAGCTCTTAAAGTCATCCTGTAACTTATTATTGATGTTTATAAGGCATTATTCAGTTTCAGAAACTACATGTCGGAGCAGTTCTCTGTGTCTTTATAACTGGCAAGAGTTATGATGGTTAGAATGTGTTCTGTAACCCAGGACTGGAGATTCTTCCTACAAACACTGTTGTCACTTTGGTATGGATGTATAAAACATTATGAAAGCTGAATTTATAATACATTATGCTACACTTATAATACTTTATTAATCTTGGTATAAGTTGTTGTACATGATCATAAACTGTTGTAATGACTTTTATAATGTGTTATAAATGCATTATAATGTCTTATGAATGTGCGCTTAATGCATTATAAACTAGACCTTCAAGTAAAGTGTTACCAAGTTCACTTCTTTAGGGGGAACCTTCATCTTTACAGCGTTAAATGTGCATCTTATTTAACTGCATAACAGAAAGCGCTGACATATGCAGTAAAAAAAAATTCCAACCCCTGCTTCCTAAACACTGATGATTCTTTCCTTTTCAGCTTCTAGAAAAGACCTGCAGAGGGAACCGGAGGCTGCTCAACTACTCAAATCATCACCTAAAAGATTTGCAATGGTTTCACCCAAGCCTCAGTCCCCAGGTGAGTCCATACCCACTGGATCATCACTCTGCACTGTCTGTGTCCACATGAGGATGTACTATATATATATATTTACATGCAAATAAGGGGTATTTCCATAATTTTTCCATTTGGTTTCCTCAGCGGTGACACAAAAGCATGACTCAACATTTACTGTATCTTTAAATTCTACAGTCACCGTCCTCTCTCACCAAACTTCATTACCGGAGCTGTGCTGCGGCAGCCGGCCTGCTGTTACCATAGCAACGGACCACAGTAGCTGTAACGCTTAGGCTGTTTCCTGTAATAATTCTCCTCCAGGGTTCGATTATTCCGACACAGTCAGCGTTTTGGCCTTTTATTAGAGTCCAGACAGACAGACGGACGGACCAGTGGTTGAGTGTTTCCTGCTGTTCTTGGTGACGCAGTTGGTACATTTACATAAATTCTTCATGCCACCTCTTTTGCATGTTCATTATGACAGTCTTCATCCTCCTCTTCATACCGCTGAGCTGTTCTGAGGGCGATGCGTCAGCTGTTCTATCACACATCACTAATGTGTGACGTGACTATCACAATAAAAAAAAAAAAATAAAAAAAAAAAACATCCCCCTGGAAAAAATCACTCACTGTCTCAGAAAACAATATAACAGCTTTCTGAAAATTTGGCAGCCATGTTTAGACCATATTGGTACATCTCTTACACCAAATACTTAATGTCGTTATCTGTATTAACCTTGTGCACTAACTGTTTTTCCCTTGCTTTTTTTTTCTCTTTTTGCCTTGCTTATTATTGTTGTCTTTATATTGTTGGTATATTTTGTTTGTACACATTACATATAAAAACTGAAAATAAAATATTTCAAAAAAATAAAAAAAACAAAAAACTAAGAATCATATGTGCAGTATGTATCAAGAAATCAGATTGTCTGTTAGCCACTGCATACACTGATAGTTATGTCTAATAATGTTAAAATACAGATACCTTTAAGTAGTTCGCTAGGCAAAAAAAACAAAAAACAGATATTATAATTATTAACCTCAAACCTTTGTGCAGAAGTAGCATTTTCTCTGTTTATTTGTTTTGTTTACATAGTTTTATGTGTGATATAAGCGAATAAATGCACCTATATTGATTAATTCATTTATTTTAGCCATATTTATTCACATTTATTTAATACAATATAATATGTAGTGTTGTACTCAGTGGAATAAAATTTGCAAAGGCATCTGTGGTTGGCCGTAGGCTGGAGCAGATACTTATTTTCATTATTATTTAGCTCTTTAAGTGAAGTCCAAATATTTCATAATCAGCATTTAAGACCAATAACTTTTTGAGCAGTACATATTGAATTTGTTTTGTTATTACTAGTGTATTACTATTGTCTTGATCTCCTTTATTTATTGAGGTATTTGCTCTGATATTAGTTCCTTGTACACATAAAAATGTTTTGTTTTTTCTTTTGCACGAAAAAAAAAATTGAATGAATGAATGAACATTTCATTAATATTTCTTAATTGATATTTTTTCTGATAAAACCTGAAGATGGTTAATTTATATTTGGATATAAAAACTTAAGAGTGCAGTAAATTCTTGCGTTTAAAGTAGCTAAAAATGAGATGTAGGTTTGTGAATTTCCCACTCATCCTACTCTTTTTCAATGTTTTTTTTTTTTTTTTTTTTAATTTTTTTTACATTTTGTTCCTTGTTTTTTTTTTGGGGGGGGGGTATTCGAAATAAAGAAAGAATTTTTTTTTTTTTTTTTTTTTTTTTTTTAAGTTGATCCACCCTCATTTTGCTAAATGACACTTTCTGTTGGTAAAGTTCTTTGCTCTTCTGGTCTTTATTCATACACACACTGTAAAATGATCATCTTCTTTCAAGGTAAATACAGTATTTATAGGGAAATGTTTGAGTGCTGCACAGTAATCCTTCCTGTTTAACATTTAACAGACTCTGTGATGAGTAAAATGTGTCAGTACATGCTGTTCATGCTATTGTTCTGTGTGTGTGTGTGTGTGTGTGTGTGTGTGTGTGCAGTCCGGGGGCGGACGGCGGTGGTCCACGGCGCTGTTCGGGCTGACAGGTCCCAGGAGCTGGACCGGGCTTTGATCCAGCAGCTTCAGGAACGTTGTGAGCAGCAGGCATTACAGCTGCAGACCCTCCAGGCCCAGCTGAAGAAGGCCTCCCTGTGCCTGGACGTCTTCACTATCACCACCCAGCACTTCTGCCGCAAGGTAGGACACGGCAAGACGGAAAAAAAAGACCCCCGTGGAATCAGTGATTGTTAATTAAGGAGCTTTAGTTCAGAGTTAAACTGAAAACAACAGCGGTTTTTCAGCTTTAAGCACAAAACTAAGAAAATGGCAGCATTGGAGATTAGGGAGCATTGTATTCATATTATATTCTCAGAGTTTATATCAAGAAGGTGTAGTTCAGGGGTGTCAAACATACGGCCTGCGGATTAAAAATGTCATCACCATCACTAGTGTGTGACATGACTGTCACAATAAAAAAAACAACTAAGAATCATATGTGCAGTATCTATCAAGAAATCAGATTGTCTGTTAGCTGCTGTAAACACTGATAGTTATTATGTCTAATAATGTTAAAATACAGATACCTTTAAGTAGTTAACTAGGCAAAAAAACCCAGCATATTATTATTAACCTCAAACCTTTGTGTAGAAGTAGTGATATAGAAGTGATATAAGCAAAAAAAGGCAGCAATATTTATTTATTCATTTATTTTAGTTGTATTTATTCCCATTTATTTAATAATGTGATAATAAATATTATAGTTTGTGTTAAAAATGGTTGATTATGCAAATCTGATTGTGTGAGGTGACTAAAAAAGTGTATGTGAAATGTTTGTATGGATGTTTTGTGTTAATTAAGGAGCTTTAGTTCAGAGTTAAACTGAAAACAACAGCGGTTTTTCAGCTTTAAGCACAAAACTAAGGAAATGGCAGCATTGGAGATTAGGGAGCATTGTATTCATATTATATTCTCAGAGCTTATATCAAGAAGGTGTAGTTCAGGGGTGTCAAACATACGGCCTGCGGATTAAAAATGTCATCACCATCACTAGTGTGTGACATGACTGTCACAATAAAAAAAACAACTAAGAATCATATGTGCAGTATCTATCAAGAAATCAGATTGTCTGTTAGCTGCTGTAAACACTGATAGTTATTATGTCTTATAATGTTAAAATACAGATACCTTTAAGTAGTTAACTAGGCAAAAAAAACCAACATATTATTATTAACTTCAAACCTTTGTGTAGAAGTAGTGATATAGAAGTGATATAAGCAAATAAAGGCAGCAATATTTATTTATTCATTTATTTTAGCCGTATTTATTCACATTTATTTAATAATGTGATAATAAATATTATAGTTTATATTAAAAATGGTTGATTATGCAAATCTGATTGTGTGAGGTGACTAAAAACGTGTATGTGAAACATTTGTATGGATGTTTTGTGTTAATTAAGGAGCTTTAGTTCAGAGTTAAACTGAAAACAACAGCGGTTTTTCAGCTTTAAGCACAAAACTAAGGAAATGGCAGCATTGGAGATTAGGGAGCATTGTATTCATATTATATTCTCAGAGCTTATATTAAGATGGTCTAGTTCAGGGGTATCAAACATACGGCCTGTGGACCAAAACCGTCATCACCATCACTAGTGTGTGACGTGACTGTCACAATAAAAAAAAAACCAACTAAGAATCATGTGTGCAGTATCTATCAAGAAATCAGATTGTCTGTTAGCCACTGTACACACTGATAGTTATTATGTCTTATAATGTTAAAATACAGATACCTTTAAGTAGTTAACTAGGCAAAAAAAAAAAACAAATATTATTATTAACTTCAAACCTTTGTGTAGAAGTAGTGATATAGAAGTGATATAAGCAAATAAAGGCACCAATATTTATTTATTCCTTTATTTTAGCCGTATTTATTCACATTTATTTAATAATGTGATAATAAATATTATAGTTTATATTAAAAATGGTTGATTATGCAAATCTGATTGTGTGGGGTGACTAAAAAAGTGTATGTGAAATGTTTGTATGGATGTTTTGTGTTAATTAAGGAGCTTTAGTTCAGAGTTAAACTGAAAACAACAGCGGTTTTTCAGCTTTAAGCACAAAACTAAGAAAATGGCAGCATTGGAGATTAGGGAGCATTGTATTCATATTATATTCTCAGAGCTTATATTAAGATGGTCTAGTTCAGGGGTATCAAACATACGGCCTGTGGACCAAAACCGTCATCACCATCACTAGTGTGTGACGTGACTGTCACAATAAAAAAAAAACCAACTAAGAATCATGTGTGCAGTATCTATCAAGAAATCAGATTGTCTGTTAGCCACTGTACACACTGATAGTTATTATGTCTTATAATGTTAAAATACAGATACCTTTAAGTAGTTAACTAGGCAAAAAAAAAAAAACAAATATTATTATTAACTTCAAACCTTTGTGTAGAAGTAGTGATATAGAAGTGATATAAGCAAATAAAGGCACCAATATTTATTTATTCCTTTATTTTAGCCGTATTTATTCACATTTATTTAATAATGTGATAATAAATATTATAGTTTATATTAAAAATGGTTGATTATGCAAATCTGATTGTGTGGGGTGACTAAAAAAGTGTATGTGAAATGTTTGTATGGATGTTTTGTGTTAATTAAGGAGCTTTAGTTCAGAGTTAAACTGAAAACAACAGCGGTTTTTCAGCTTTAAGCACAAAACTAAGAAAATGGCAGCATTGGAGATTAGGGAGCATTGTATTCATATTATATTCTCAGAGCTTATATTAAGATGGTCTAGTTCAGGGGTGTCAAACATACGGCCTGTGGACCAAAACCGTCATCACCATCACTAGTGTGTGACGTGACTGTCACAATAAAAAAAAAACAACTAAGAATCATATGTGCAGTATCTATCAAGAAATCAGATTGTCTGTTAGCCACTGTACACACTGATAGTTATTATGTCTTATAATGGTAAAATACAGATACCTTTAAGTAGTTAACTAGGCAGAAAAACCCCAGATATTATTATTAACCTCAAACCTTTGTGTAGAAGTAGTGATATAGAAGTGATATAAGCAAAAAAAGGCAGCAATATTTATTTATTCATTTATTTTAGCCGTATTTATTCACATTTATTTAATAATGTGATAATAAATATTATAGTTTATATTAAAAATGGTTGATTATGCAAATCTGATTGTGTGGGGTGACTAAAAAAGTGTATGTGAAATGTTTGTATGGATGTTTTGTGTTAATTAAGGAGCTTTAGTTCAGAGTTAAACTGAAAACAACAGCGGTTTTTCAGCTTTAAGCACAAAACTACGGTTCAGGAGTGTCAAACATAGGGCCTGCGGACCAAAACTGGCCTACCAAAGGGTTCCATCTGGTCCATGGAAGGATTCTGTGGAATGGAAAAATTACACTGAGATATTTACAATCAAAGGTGTCAAACTTATTTTAGTTAGGGGCGACGTACAGACCAGTATGATCTCAATTGGGACAGACCAGTAAAATCTATATCATAATAATGGAAAGTCTCAGAGCATCTGTGTGTGTGTTTGTGTGTGTGTCTGCACAGTCCTGAGAAATTGAGATGTTTTTAACTGGCCAATTTAGTACCTACAGTTCAGGAATAGTTCCATCTCCACATTAAATGTCTCAGCAAGTTGATAAGACCGATATTTTTGGGAGATATTCGTCATTTTGGAATACAGTAGCCTTACAATCACACTGCTCGGTTGGCGGGAAGTACAGTACCACGCTACATGATGGGAAATGAAGTTAAAAACAGGAACTACGCCTTTACTAACTTCAGTCCCTGGATATCAGTGTTAATATGACCCCTGGTTCCCACGGGTCACTGCACTAGTACTATCATAATAACCTATAAATCATGACAACTCCAAAATTTTTTCTTTGTATTAGTGTAAAAAGCATAAAATTACCTCAACATGTTTACAGTTACAAACTATCATTTCACAAAAAATGGGACTAGCCTGAACATTCATGAACAACCTGAAATGTCTTACAAAAATGATGTTCATTTTTAACAATATACTGCCTCTTACTACATGTTTTATACCTTTGTAGATCCACTGGGATTTGTATGTTGTAATACACATGATGAGCTGAGGCATAATATTCGACCCAAAATAGGTGAAGATTTACTGAATCCAAGTGGAAGTCACGCTAAACATTAGTTGCTTTTCCATTGGACATCTGCGTAAAACTTTACCCGTATTTACTAAATGTCAAAAAAACAGAAGTGTGTAATGTCAGTTTTTCCATTAAATCATAAATGTGATGATTTGTTTATTTATTATCGTGAGATGACATGAGAAGTCGTTCCATAAACATGGTAATGAACATACATATCATGTTGATTTACAGATATATTCATTATTATTATATATTTCCCCTCTATCTCGTATTAAATTAAGAAATGATTCAGTTTCCTGGTGTGTCCACACATACTGTGACATGTTTCCTTTAAAACTCTTCTTCTTCGCTTGTCGTAACGTCCGTCAACATCTTTTTTTTTTTATTTATGTGATTCTAGTATCCATTGCAGTTTTGCTTGATATACCAATTGCGCTGCACCTGAAAAACCACCTCTTGCCAGTGCAAAAAATTTTTATTGAAAAATGGGAGTTTTGGCAAAATTGTCGTTTTTCCATTAGGTAGATTTTATGCACCAGCTATATTTGCGCAGTTTGAGGGTCAATGGAAAAGCGACCACTCAGTTCTCACACAGCACTTAAGGCGAAGACACACCAACCTGATCTTCAGTGGTCAGACGTCATCAGGCAGTCTGGCGAGGTCGGTGACATGAGTCTGTTTGGTGTGTTCCGTCGTTAATACCGTTGCCAGTCTTTTCAGCCGATTCAACATATGTAATCAGCCACTACCCGTCGTTCAGTCGGACTAATCTGATTGGTGGAGGGATAGCCTTTGACTAGTGAATCAGTGAAGGAGAAGTTTCCATGTGAATACAGCTATGCCAACAAGAGTTTTAGCGAAATTGTCATTTTTCCATTAGGCAAATTATTATGTGCAAGTTATAGTCACGGAATTTGAGTTGTCAATGGAAAAGTGACTACTGACTTTACTTTTAGTTCTGATTGTGTATGCCTGTGGTTTAATACTGAGCACATATTTCCTTCATATTTCTTGTTAGAAATAAACACACACCATTTCAATCCTGCAGAAACAACAAAGTTAAACTCTGCCGAAGACTTTTGTACAAAACTGTATGTAGCTTGAATTACATCTGTTTTTATAATAATAAAAAAAAAGTATTTTCACTCTAAATTCTTAAATAAAAACTGTCAGTGAGACATATGGTCTCCAATCACTCCTTCCACATCCACTCTGATTACACTGATTGCTTTCTGATTAATCTCACCATTCATGTATCTCACAGTCTTAATTCAGACTAATTAACACAAATCTCTTGTTAATTAAGAGGATGGAGACTTCATCGTGTAAAAATGAGAGCTGCAGCAGATGTTAGAATGCAACAACAAAGCCTGCGCAATGATAACAACCTGTAGCATCTGGTCTTTGTTGTGTGGTTCACAGAAACTGGCCTGTTTTAAACTGAGAATAGATCTGAAGCATTTGTGTGTGATGTGTCTGTAAAACTGGTGTTGGAGAAAGTCCTGGGATTTCCAAAGTGTTTCCTGAGCTTCAGTGAAAGACTAGTGAGTTCTGGTCTTCTGTTATGTTTGAATAAGGATGTGAACATGGATGGATGGATGGATGTGTGAATGAATGGATGATGGGTGGATGAATGAATGAATGTGTGAATGTATGAATAAATGGATGGATGAATGAACGTGTGGATGGATGGATGGATGGATGATGGATGAATGAATGAATGTGTGAATGTGTGAATGCATGAATAAATGGATGGATGGATGAATGAATGTGTGGATGGATGGATGGATGGATGGATGGATGGATGGATGTGTAAATGGATGGATAGATGGATGAATGAATGGATGATGGATGAATGAATGGATAGATGATGGATGGATGAATGAATGGATGGATGAATGAATGTGTGAATGCATGGATGGATGGATGGATGAATGGATGAATGCGTGAATGAATGATTGTGTGGATGAATGAATGAATGATGAATGGATGAATGAGTGAATGTGTGAATGAATAAATGGATGGATGGATGTGTGAATGCATGAATGGATGATGGATGGATGCATGAATGGATGAATGGATCAATGAATGAATGAATGGATGATCGATGGATGAATGAATGTATGGTTGAATGAGTGAATGTGTCAATGAATGATAGATGGATGAATGGATGAATGGATGATAGATGGATGAATGAATGGATGATAGATGGATATATGAATGGATGGCTGGATGAATGAATGAATGAACAAATGATGGATGAATGGATGGATGAATGAGTGAATGTGTGAATGAATAAATGGATGGATGGATGTGGGAATGAATGAATGAATGGGCTGTGTTGGTTTCTCCCAGCCTGGGCCTGGGTGAAGAGACTGTGTCCATGACCCGGGCCCAGTATAAGTACCGGACTCTTCTCTTACCATGGTAGCTCCTCGTAGTAGACGCTCATGCTGGATCTGGCAACCCTTAGTCTGGGGGGAGGAGGGGGAGGGGATACCACTCTATAATATTTTGAATGTGATTGCAGTACCAGTTTTGGCCACAGTCCTCCATACGGCTCCTTTAAGCATCAGAGTGCTTTCAGTTACATATCACGCAAGTTTGGAATGAAACCCTAAACATTATTACCACATTACGTCAAAGTGTTTGTGCATGAAGAGCCTCTGACGGTACAGACGTCCTACCTCGGATTAGACTCTCATTTCTTGCCCTTTCCTGATCCTCCGCCTGCGTTTCATCCATTTCCCAGCCCCACCCACGGGTCCATCTCCACAGTGGGAGATGGTTAATGAGATTACAGCTGCCTGCCTGGGCCTGGCTGTGCTTTTACTTTGACTGATGGTCAGACCTGAGAAGGAGACCCCAACGGATGAGGAGTTTCACATGTCTACATCTGCAAATACATAGTAAAGCTCTACTACTATTTAGAATAAGTATATATGTAGCAGTTAGGATGTTATTGTGTCGTATAAGCGTGCGTTCATCATATATTCATTTGCATGTTTGATGGGTTTTTGCAGGTTAATATCTGTCCGTATGTGCACAAGAAATGCCGTTAGAAGTTGTACGAGGTCGAACTGATGGATTGAAATAACAGTAAAAGGAACAGTTCTTGTTTAACCCTCCGGTATCCCATCCAGCAAGGCCTTACTAAACACCAAGTGTGCCATTTTGGCACACTTGCAGAATAATGTCAAAAAATTTTTCATAGTTACCTCCGCCAAGGAGGTTATGTTTTTGCCAGGGTTTGTTTGTCTGTCTGTTAGTCTGTCTGTTAGTGTGCAACATAACTCAAAAAGTTATGGACAGATTTTGATGAAATTTTCAGGGTTTGTTGGAAATGGGATAAGGAAGAAATGATTAAATTTTGGTGGTGATCGGGGGTGGGGTGGGGCCCACAGGGGGGCCCATTTTGAAAATTTCATCAAAATCTGTCTATAACTTTTTGAGTTATGTTGCACACTAATGGACAGACAAACAGACAGACAGACAAACCCTGGCAAAAACATAACCTCCTTGGCGTGGGGGGGCCCACAGGGGGGGCCACTGATCAGCCTTGGCGGAAGTCTGCGCTCTCCGAGTGCTTCTAGTTTGTTTTGAATTCTTTTAAACTTTTTTCTCTTTCATCAACTTGAGCTGTAAATAAAAATACCAAATACTCAATAATTGTCAAATTTTTTATCCCTTTAAATGCAGTGTTTGTAATGTAAACAAACCATTTTTTTGGATGCAAAACACACAATTTTTTTTTTTTTTTTTTTTTTCAGTATACTACATAAAAATTGAATTATATATTTGATTTTTGCAGCCTGGCATATGTCAATGATTAACAGCAACACTGGTTAATTTGCATTATTATTTTTGGCGCTAGGTCAAATGTTCAAAAATACGAGCATCTGTCACCAAGTGTGCCAAAATGGCACACCTGTAAATAAAACTATTGAATATTATATATTGATTTATTTTTCTGCTCTAATTTGATTTTATTTGTGTAAATCAAGGTCAGCCCTAATCATCATACATATCAAATAATCATTAATTTTACATTTTTTTTAACCTTTTAGACGATCTATTTTCATCATGATGTCACTACATTTTCTGATGCAAAAAACACAAAATACGTTATTGTTTAGTTTGTTTGTTTTTTTCAAAATACTACATGAAAATTGGATTAAATATTATTTGATTTTTGCAGCCTGGCATATGTCAATGATTAACAGCAACATTAGCAATGTTAATAAATTAATTTAGACCCTCACCTCTTAAACGAAGCCCAGATATCAGTAAAAGCAGGATTTATGCCTTAATGGTTTTCGGATCAAAAACAGTGGTTATAATGGAAGAAATAGTGCGTTTTAGGCACACTTGGGAGACAGATGCTAGTGTGGTAATTTTCTTTTGTTTACAATGTGCAAATTTTAGTTGGTGGCCAGAATTTTAAAGATCATGCACAAATGAACAACTTTTGATTTCTAATCTTATTTAAATTGTGAAAAATAACATGAAGTTTTTTAACACGATGTGCAAAGTGTGTCTAAAAAGCACACCCGGATAGCGGAGGGTTAAATGAGCATCCCCAGGTTTCAGATGTTTTCTCTGTAGATTAGATGACATGAATCTGAGCTCTTATTTGGACCTCACTGCCTTCACTTATAGCTGAATATAAAGCATTAAATATGTTCTGTATGCGTTCACATGCAGTGGGTTTCCTGAGCTGAGTAACAGAGCAGATAATTGGCTCCTTATTGATCATATCCCTCCCCCTCAGCTTCTCCTGGTCCAATCTTTTTCTTTTTTTTTTTTTTTTTTTTTTTTTTTGATGTGAAAGACCATGAGAATGACATAGGGCGTGTTGATGGGAATTTCAGTGGGTGGGCAGACGGAGCCGGGCAGGGCAGGGGCTGGCAGTCTTTGTTCCGGCAGGGATACAGAGCAGACGCAAACCAGGAAACGAGGTGAGGCACCGGTCGCTCTTTTCCCGTCTCTCCTCCCCTCTCCATCCTCCAACCGGTTCCCTCCTCCTCCTCCTCCTCTCCCTCCTCCTCCTCCTCCTCCTCTTGTTTTCTCTTTCTGTATCTTTCTGCCTCTTGCATCTGCCTCTTCCCAGCCGGTACAGGGATGCTGCCGTCTGCTAGCCTAGTATGGGCCATTGCTGCTGTATTCTCCATTTCCTCCCTCTGCACTGTCTGGACCAAACGGTAAAAGGCAGCATCTTCTGCAGGAAGCGGGCTTGATTCAGCACCGTGGATGCCTTTATGTATGTGATGTTGTGCGCATGTGTGCTTTTTAGGAAAGGGATGTGTATGTATGTGTGTGTCCTTTATTCACTTGGTAGATAGTGTAAAGCTGTGCATAAATGTGCTGAGTCAAAGCAGGCTTGTCTGTCGCACTGTCTCTTCTTCTGAGTTTGCAGGGATGTTACATAACATGCTATATGCTGCTGTTACATCCGTCCAATCGTGTATTTTAGTGTGTGTATCACAGGCAAGGCAAGGCAAATTTATCTGTATAGCACATGTGAAAAATTACTGAGCATTTTTTCCAGAGTCAAAAGTATTTTCCTCAAAAAGAAAAAATAGTTGTTCTATGTTGAGTAAATTTGGCTCTAAATTGAGTTTGGGAAGCTCTACCCAAAGAGTAACTTTTTTTTTTTTTGTTTTGTATTTTTATTGACATGTATACAAGAGAATTAAAGGTACATACCAATACCATAGCACACTGATGTCAACATTAACCAGGTTTGTAAACACCATTACTTTTAGATTTGCATTTTTTTTTTTTTTTAGGAACAAATAACAATGAAACCCGACAAACAATACAATGAAACGAATACTAAGACATAGTCTGAATAAAATAATTAAACTGGTGACATAAAGATCAGAAAATAAATAAATAATAATGAAAAAAAAAGGGGGGGGGGGGTAATATTGTCTCAAAAAAATCCATAAACAGTTGCCATTTATTGTAGAATTTGTTCAAGTTTCCCCATATTGAATATCTCATTTTCTCTACTTTTAAAAAGGACATAACCTCTTGTATACAAGAGAATTAAAGGTATGTACCAATACCATAGAACTCTGATGTCAACATTAACCAGGTTTGTAAATACCATTACTTTTAGATTTGCATATTTTTCAGGAACAAATAACAATGAAACCCGACAAACAATACAATGAAAAGAATACAAAGACATAGTCTGAATAAAGTAATTAAACTGGTGACATAAACATAAAAAAAATAATAATAATAATGAAAAAAGGGGGGGAGGGGAGAAATTACATTGTCTCAAAAAAAATCCATAAACAGTTGCCATTTATTGTAGAATTTGTCCAAGTTTCCCCGTATTGAATATCTCATTTTCTCTACTTTTAAAAAGGACATAACCTCTTGTATACAAGAGAATTAAAGGTACGTACCAATACCATGGCACACTCATGTCGACATTAACCAGGTTTGTAAACACTATTACTTTTAGATTTGCATATTTTTTTAGGAACAAATAACAATGAAACCCGACAAACAATACAATGAAAAGAATACTAAGACATAGTCTGAATAACATAGTTAAACTGGTGACATAAACATAAGAAAATAAATAAATAAATAAATAAATAAACAAACAAACAAATAAATAAATAATGAAAAAAGGGGGGGAGGGGAGAAATTACATTGTCTCAAAAAAAAATCCATAAACAGTTGCCATTTATTGTAGATTTTGTTCAAGTTTCCCCATTTTGAATATCTCATTTTCTCTACTTTTAAAAAGGACATAACCTCTTGTATACAGGAGAATTAAAGGTACGTACCAATACCATAGCACACTCAGGTCGACATTAACCAGGTTTGTAAATACCATTACTTTTAGATTTGCATATTTTTTAGGAACAAATAACAATGAAACCCGACAAATAACACAATGAAACGAATACTAAAACATAGTCTGAATAAAATAATTAAACTGGTGACATAAACATAAGAAAATAAATAAATAATAATGAAAAAAAAAAAAAGGGGGAGGGGGGGTAACATTGTCTCAAAAAAATCCATAAACAGTTGCCATTTATTGTAGAATTTGTTCAAGTTTCCCCGTTTTGAACATCTAATTTTCTTTACTTTTAAAAAGGACATGACCTCATTAATCCATTGTGTGCTGAAAGGGGCTGTTAATTTTAATTTTAATTAAATTAATTGTTAATTTTTCTTCATTTCCAATTAAGAAGGAGGTGGCGTTTAGCATTCAGAGAGGTAAAACCTATTACTTCCAGTTCTTTAGCAGAGTGTCGGGTATACTCTTCCAGGAGACCAAAAATACCAATGTGTGGTGAAGTGTCGGTAGTTTTCGAAAATACCTTGGACATGGTGTTGAAATAAATTAGCCAAAAATTTGTCAGGGCTGGACAAGAAAAAAACGTGTGTGAGATTGCAATACCCAAAGAGTAACTTTTATTCTTTTTCGAGCAGGACCAAATGTAATCTAAGTAGAGTTACATTTTTTTAAATTTTAGTAAATTTTACTCCTGTGCACCATTCATACACAGGGCAGTTCACAGTGCTTTACAAAAATGGAAAAGAGACATGTAAAAAACACACAATTACAATGAAAACATAATCAAAAAACATAAATAACAATCAATTAAAATAAAGTAAAAGAGAAGAGTGCAGATAGAAGCCTTTCAGTTGATCTATCCACAGTTGAACAGAGCCGTTTTCAGCCTGGACTTCTATAATGTCCTCACTGCACATTATGCTAATGGGTCAAACCACAGTAATGTCCCGTCACAGAGCGAACTTTAATTGATTGCCATTCCAACATTTATTTCAATTTAAAGTAGCTCCTTGTTTTGGATAATCCCTTATGGTCCAACTAGAGCAAAAAATGAATTTAAAAGTAAAAATGTGGGTCATTTAGCAACACTAATCTGTTCAAATTGTCTCTAAATTGTCCCGTCAGAGAGATTTCGAATACTGTGTTTTGACTCTAATACAAACCTGGGCCGGGAGGATCGATATCGTACAGGACGTTTACATTATAAAGAAGCTGACATTTTGTTTTAAGGGTCAAAGGGAATCTAGTTTCAGTATTTGATCTAATTATGTAAAACCTGTAATTAGGGCTGCACAATATTGGGAAAAAACTGACATTGCGATTTTTTTAACCCTGCGATATATCATATATATATTGCGATATGAATAACTCGTCAGGAGGATATAATACACTGCAAAAATCGAAATCTTACCAAGTGTATTTTTGTCATTTCTAGTCCAAATATCTCCTCATACTTAAAATAAGACAGAATCACCTAAAGAGTAACTTTTCAGTGAGATATAAGAAGTGATTTTTAGACAATAGATCTGGAAAATCTTATTTCAAGAAGATAATTTCACTTGTTTCATTGGCAGATTTTTTTTTGCTCAATTCAACATTTTTTTTTGCTTAATTAAAGATTTTTTTTTTTTTTTGGTTAATTCAAGATTTTTTTTGCCTAATTCAAGCAAAAAATCTGTGAATGGAACAAGTGAAAATTATCTCGGTAAGATTTCTTGAAATAAGATTTTCCACATCTATTGTCTAAAAATAAGTTTATATCTGACTGAGAAGTTACTCTTTGGGTGATTCTGTCTTATTTTAAGTGTGATGAGATATTTGGACTAGAAATGAGAAAAATACACTTGGTAAGATTTTGATTTTTGCAGTGTAGCTGTGTGGTGCTGACGTTAATGGTCAAACAAATTAGTTGTGCTTCCTCTCGTTGTGGCAACAGGTGCAAGGCAATGTCAACATAGAACATGTGTTTTAATATCATCCCTCTTGTAGCTGAAATAATTCCAGATAACTGACATTGGTTTTCTTTTTGGCACCAAGTCTTCATTTTTGGTGATTTTCTCCTCTTCGTTTTTTTTTTTTTGCTTAATTCAAGATTTTTTTTGCTTAATTCAAGATTTTTTTTTGCTTAATTCAAAATTTTTTTTTTTTTTTTGCTTAATTCACGATTGTTTTTTGCTTAATTCAAGATTTGTTTTGCTTAATTCAAGATTTTTTTTTGCTTAATTCAAGATTTATTTATTTATTTATTTTTTGCTTAATTCAAGATTTTTTTTTGCTTAATTCAAGAATTTTTTTTGCTTAATTCAAGATTTTTTTTGCTTAATTCAAGAATTTGTTTTGCTTAATTCAGGATTTTTTTTTTTGCTTAATTCAAGATTTTTTTTCTTAAGTCAAGATTTTTTTTGCTTAATTCATGCAAAAAAAAAAACCTGCCAATGAAACAAGTGAAAATGATCTTAGTAAGATTTCTTGATATAAGATTTTCCAGATCTATTGTCTAAAAATCAGTTGTTACATCTCACAGAAAAGTGACTCTTTAGGTGATTATGTCTTATTTTAAGTGTGATGAGATATTTTGACTCCTCTTTGTTGCTCACTTTTTAATGTTGTTTCCAGCGACTCACTCCATGTGCAGGGGCGTGGCCTGCTTCGGCAAACTGATTAAGCACGATTGTGATTGGTGGATTGCTGTGTCAGGTACCCAGGTTGAAATTAGATGAGAACACGTCGAGTTAATTTGCCTCCTACATTCTCCTCCATACTCCTACATCCTATGGAACCTGTGATGTGACTATTGCACACTATATCGATGACGATGCTCAAACGATATATAGTGCAGCTCTACCTGTAATTGATGTGAATTGAATATATTGGTAACAATTAAATGATACACATTTCTGTTTAATGTGTCTTTTCTTATTGGTAAAGAAGCGGCACAAGCCCTCTTCTCCCGCCCACTTGTTATATTTGTTCTATATTCTACTAAAAATCTTATATCAGCAACTCACTCTTCATTCATATTTGAGGTGTGGATGTTGAATTACATCCAAAAGGGAAGTTTTGTATGATCTGCTACTCCAAATAAACAAAGAATGGAGAGAAAAAAACAAAAAAACAAACCTGGGCTGGAAGATCTTTCTGTCTGAAGGTGGATTTTCTCCATTATTTACCTGATTTGCTCCACATTGGAACCTTCCCACAGTCCCACTGAAACTGAACTACTTCGGTGCAGACTTCTGAGAGGTTCATTAACTTATTACCTCCTTGAGAATAAGCAGCATTGGTGTCAGAAGCTATTTTTATTCTTTCTCAGAAGGTAAAAACGAGACTAAAAGGACTGTTGTGGACAGTGTTGTGGTTAATGAATCAAAGAAAAATGCCAAACATTATATCTGTCAGGATTTAGATAGAAGATAGAATGCCTTTATTGTCATTATACATACAGTTCAAACAAAAAGTTAAGGATATTTTAAATTTTTGGGCTTTTTTTTTTTTTTTTCCATTTGAGATTCTTGCACAGCACTTTTTACTTTTTTGTGGGTGAATTGAATTGAAACACATTTTTTTAATGACCAAACATAGTTTTATTTACAAATAGCAAAAATGACCCAAAAAAATGACCCAAAAAAATTAAATATCCTTAACTTTTTGTTTGTAGTGTATGTGCAACAACATTAAAACAGGCTCAGCTCTCTTGTGGTGCGTAGTGCAAAACAGTTTAAAAGAAAAAAGTGTAAATACAGAATAAAAACAAGCATGTCAACCAACGGATAAATGTATATTGCACTTTGACCCTGGCTGGACACTGAGGATAGATGTTAAATTTATATTGTTATTCGAGGTATTGTCACTATTTTGTGCGCTCTTTGTTGCTTCTCTTTGCAGAACATCACTGTGTCTGAGTTTGTTTTTATATCTGCGCAGACACGTTTTAAGGAAAGTGTGAATTTTGTAATAAAACTGTTACACTAAAATAATCAACAGTGAGAAACAGACAATGGGAGTAGTGGTTTCCATGCCGAGGGTGGAGGATTAGACTGGAAAATTAGTATGCGTGTCACATGTTTCCTCTGAGATCCAAACAGGGAGGTGTCTGGTGTCAGGACAGGGATAATGATCGGTGGGATCAGAGGTGGAGGTGGAGTAAGAAATGGAAAAAAAAAAAAAAAAAAACCTCAGACCCTCCCTCATCCCTCATCCTTCATCCTTTATCCCTTGTGAGGTCATTTCAGTCTCTCCCTCATGACCACATAGTAAAATCTCATCCAGGGCTGACATCATTTCTGCTCAGACATACATTTTTTATTCGCTTCTTTTTTTTCCATCAGTGTCTTTCTTTGTTGCTATGGGACGTTGGAGTATATTTACAGTGATCGATATTCGTTTAACTGTCTGGTATGTTGGATTCTGTGAGTAAGATGATGCTCTCAGTGGGTCGGATCATCCGGTGCTTAGTGGATTCTGGGAATAAAATATCCTTATTTCAGTTCAGTGCAGCTCGGTTTGGTCTGGACTAGGGATGTAACGATTACCGGTACAATCATAAACCGTGGTAAAATTCCCCACGGTTAGTATTACTGTTTAAATTCTAATTATCATGATAACCATGTTTGATTACCGCACTTTTAACACAAACTTGATACAATATATATAATAATAATCATTACATGTATATATATCTATATCTATATCTATATCTATCTATCTATCTATCTATCTATCTATCTATCTATCTATCTATCTATCTATATCTATATCTATATATCTATATCTATATCTATATATATCTATATATCTATATATATATCTATATATATATATATATATATATATATATATATATATACAGACACACACACACAGGGTGGGGAAGCAAAATTTACAATATTTTGAGGCAGGGATTGAAAGACAGTGTATGACCAATTAGTTTATTGAAAGTCATGAGAATTTATTTGCCACAAGAAAATTGACATAATAGAAAATGTTTTTATTCTATGTGTCCTCCTTCTTTCTCAATAACTGCCTTCACACGCTTCCTGAAACTTGCGCAAGTGTTCCTCAAATATTCGGGTGACAACTTCTCCCATTCTTCTTTAATAGTATCTTCCAGACTTTCTCGTAATAGTTTTGCTCATAGTCATTCTCTTCTTTCCATTATAAACAGTCTTTATGGACACTCCAACTATTTTTGAAATCTCCTTTGGTGTGACGAGTGCATTCAGCAAATCACACACTCTTTGACGTTTGTTTTCCTGATTACTCATATGGGCAAAAGTTTCCAAAAAGGTATGGATAATAGTGTTAGGTATGATTATGACATCAATATATGTTTGGTTTTAAAACAATTGACGTAGTGCCTGCTGAGAAAAAACAACTAAATGTTCATTGTAAATTTTGCTTCCCCACCCTGTGTACATATATATATATATATATATATATATATATATATATATATATATATATATATATATATATATATATATATATGTGTGTGTGTGTGTATATATATATATATATATATATATATATATATATATATATATACAGGGGTTGGACAAAATAATGGAAACACCTTCCCCTCAAGATGATAATGCCCCAATCCATACAGCTAGAATTGTTAAAGAATGGCATGAGGAACATTCTAATGAAGTTGAGCATCTCGTATGGCCGGCACAGTCCCCAGACCTCAACATTATTGAGCATTTATGGTCAGTTTTAGAGATTCAAGTAAGACGTCGATTTCCACCGCCATCATCTCTAAAAGAGTTGGAGGGTATTCTAACAATTCACAAGTTGTATGAATCAATACCTCGGAGAATTGAGGCTGTAATTGCCGCAAAAGGCGGACCTACACCATATTAAATTATATTTTGTTGATTTTTTAAGGTGTTTCCATTATTTTGTCCAACCCCTATATATATAATTTGCCAGTTGTGCATATGATGATATCACAAAAAATATCTCTGTCATATTGTTCAGTCAGTTGTTCTTTTAATCTTTTTTTTTTTTTTTTTTTCATTTTATAAGCATATTTTCCAATGGACTGAAATGCATTAATTGCACAGGTCATTATCCCACCCCCTCCCTCCTCTAGGTGGTACTCACACAAATGCAAAGAACATCTGACAAACAAAGCAACAACAGCAACAGCAACGACAATAATATTAATAATAATAATAATAATAATAATAATAATAATAATAATAATAATAGTAATAATAATAGTAACAACAGTAGTGATCAAAAACAAAGAAGAAGATGTACTTCTAATCTTTGACTGGAACTAGAACCATTACGTTCTTTCCTTCGAGTTAGCTCACATTACTTTTTAATGTGTTTTGGTCCATTAGAAATCCACTTTTCATAATTTATGTTTAGTGAAATGTATGTGTGATTTATGGATACACTGCAAATTTAACCCATAAAGACCCAAACATCCACTGTCGACCAAAAGCATATATTGATCTAAACTGTTGATCCACTAATCCTATCAATACATGTAAATAATTGGTGTAAAATGCATACATAATATTCTCCACAAGAAAAACCCATGGAGTTAGATCAGTGACAGTAGATGAAGACACTGGGTGTATGTTCAGTTAATGATGTACTGTATTTAACTGAAAAAGTCACTATTTTTTCAGTTTTTTTCTGTTTTGAAACAATAACCTTTGACTTTACCCTGAGCTTTTATAAACATCTACATGATCAGTAAATTAAATATAGGAAAGTACATGACTTCCACTGGAAAAAATGCAAAATCCAGAATATACTATTATAATAAATTTAGAAGAATGACACAGAATTTCACTTGAAGGGCTACGCTACGTCGCACACAGGTTAGCGCCATCTGCTCTACCTCCCAGTATTTTAATCAAATGTGCAATAACTTGTTTTTACCTTTCAGTATTATTATTATTATTATTATTATTATTATTATTATTATTACTACTGTTTTTCTGATCAGTACTTTATTTTACAAGTGTTTACAAGTACAAATGTTTTAGCTGTGTTTATGCTTTAGCTGTGTTTATGTTTTAGCTGTGCTTATGTTTTAGCTGTGCTTATGTTTTAGCTGTGTTTATGTTTTAGCTGTGTTTGTTTTAGCTGTGCTTATGTTTTAGCTGTGCTTATATTTTAGCTGTGTTTATGTTTTAGCTCTGTTTATGTTTTAGCTGTGTTTATGTTTTAGCTGTGTTTATGTTTTAGCTGTGTTTATATTATAGCTGTGTTTATGTTTTAGCTGTGTTTATATTTTACCTGTGTTTATATTTTAGCTGTGTTTATGTTTTAGCTCTGTCTGTGTTTTAGCTGTGTTTATGTTTTAGCTCTGTCTGTGTTTTAGCTGTGTTTATGTTTTAGCTGTGTTTATATTATAGCTGTGTTTATATTATAGCTGTTTATGTTTTAGCTGTGTTTATATTTTACCTGTGTTTATATTTTAGCTGTGTTTATGTTTTAGCTCTGTCTGTGTTTTACCTGTGTTTATATTTTACCTGTGTTTATATTTCACCTGTGTTTATGTTTTAGCTGTGTTTATGTTTTACCTGTGTTTATATTTCACCTGTGTTTATGTTTTACCTGTGTTTATATTTCACCTGTGTTTATGTTTTACCTGTGTTTATATTTCACCTGTGTTTATGTTTTACCTGTGTTTATGTTTTACCTGTGTTTATGTTTTAGCTGTGTTTATGTTTTAGCTGTGTTTATGTTTTAGCTCTGTTTATGTTTTAGCTCTGTGTTTTAGCTGTGTTTATGTTTTAGCTGTGTTTATATTTTAGCTGTGTTTATGTTTTAGCTGTGTTTGTTTTAGCTCTGTCTGTGTTTTAGCTGTGTTTATATTTTAGCTGTGTTTATATTTTAGCTGTGTTTATGTTTTAGCTGTCTTTATGTTTTAGCTATGTTTATATTTTTGCTGTGTTTATGTTTTAGCTCTGTCTGTGTTTTAGCTGTGTTTATATTTTAGCTGTGTTTATGTTTTAGCTGTGTTTATGTTTTAGCTATGTTTATATTTTAGCTGTGTTTATGTTTTAGCTGTGTTTATGTTTTACCTGTGTTTATATTTTAGCTGTGTTTATGTTTTAGCTCTGTCTGTGTTTTAGCTGTGTTTATATTTTAGCTGTGTTTATGTTTTAGCTGTGTTTATGTTTTAGCTCTGTCTGTGTTTTAGCTGTGTTTATATTTTAGCTGTGTTTATGTTTTAGCTGTGTTTATATTTTAGCTGTGTTTATGTTTTAGCTCTGTCTGTGTTTATATTTTAGCTGTGTTTATGTTTTAGCTCTGTCTGTGTTTATATTTTAGCTGTGTTTATGCTTTAGCTGTGTTTATGTTTTAGCTGTGCTTATGTTTTAGCTGTGCTTATATTTTAGCTGTGTTTATGTTTTAGCTGTGTTTGTTTTAGCTGTGCTTATGTTTTAGCTGTGTTTATGTTTTAGCTATGTTTATGTTTTAGCTCTGTTTATGTTTTAGCTGTGTTTATGTTTTAGCTCTGTTTGTTTTAGCTCTATGTTTTAGCTCTGTTTATGTTTTAGCTGTGTTTGTGTTTTAGCTCTGTCTGTGTTTTAGCTGTGTTTATGTTATAGCTCTGTTTATGTTTTAGCTGTGTTTGTTTTAGCTCTGTCTATGTTTTAGCTGTGTTTATGTTTTAGCTGTGTTTGTTTTAGCTCTGTCTGTGTTTTAGCTGTGTTTATGTTTTAGCTGTGTTTGTTTTAGCTGTGTTTATGTTTTAGCTGTGTTTGTTTTAGCTGTGTTTATGTTTTGTTTCTGTTTTTATTCATGTCTCTGTGACTCAGGGAAACGCACAAGAATTCCAATGTAGCTATACTGCGATGTATCTGTGCAAATAAAATCTATTCTATTCTATTCTATTCTATTCTATTCTATTCTATTCTATTCTATTCTATTCTATTCTATTCTAAATAATGATAAATCACATAGGAAAGGCTAAATAAAGAGAAAAAATTCATTTGGGTACTACCACAAAAGTCACACCGGGTCCTCATGGGTTAATGGTTTTATAACAACACACCTGTGAAAAGAAAATAATTACAATTTAGAAAATAAAACTCATGCAACATAGCCTGAGGTTCTGAAGCCGTTGTTCATTGCTGTGTGTGTTCGCTTTCAGAGTGAGAGTGCCATTGTGAAGGAGAGGGAACTGTCCCTGGAGCTCGACAGAATCAGGGATGAAGTGGGTAAGTGGACTGAGATTTACGGCCCCACGGAGACGTCACTCACAGCCCTGGTATATAAACAGCACATTATCACCACCCACTGGAGGCTCATGGATCAGCTGATGACAGTCTGGAGTTTGTCCAATTTCAATACCTTATATCCTCTGGTTAAAAAAAAAAACAGGAGTCAATTACAAGCCAAGTGTCTAGTACCAGCTGGGGGCGATGTTAACACCAACAGTTACCAACAGGGGAAATGTAATCTGGATACACTTCTATTGCCTGTTGTAATGTCCTGCCTTCATTAGTCGCTTTTCCATTGGACATCTGCGCAGAACTTTACCGATATTTACTAAATGTTAAAAAAACAGAAGGGCGTAATGTCGGTTTTTCCATTAAATCACAAATGCGATGATTTGTTTATTTATTATCGCGAGATGACACGAGAAGTCATTCCATAAACATGGCGAGGAACGTAAATATGGTGTTGATTTACAGATATATTCGTTATTATTATATATTACCCCTCTATCTCATTGTAAATTTAAAAATTATTGGATGTCCTGCAAGATTATAATAGTTTTGGATTTTTCATTTTAGTTTAGTTTTATTTAGTTTTGACTTTTTTTTTGTCTAATTCAGTTAGTTTTGATTTGTTTTTAGAGCGGGTTTGCTAGTTTTTATTAGTTTTAATTTTTTTTCTAAATGCTTAGTTTTAGTTTACTTTTAGTATTAATTTTAGTCTTGTCGTATCTTTTATCTTCTTCGCGGTCGTATTCAAATAAATCCCATTCAGGACTCTGCTGCTTTCTCCCAACTTTAGTCTCCATGTTTCCAGGTAGAGTGGGAACAAGAAGATGACTCTAAATGACAAGTGACAAGAAGTGACGGACCATGAAGTACCATGAAGTAGTATGGTGACACTAGCTAAAATTACTAGAGCGAAATAAATCGCTTTCATATCAATCCGATATTGACAAAGACGAAAACGAAGGGAATTTTATCCATAATTTTTATACGTTTTAGTTAGTTTTGTAAGCTCACAATACAGTTTCAGTTAGTTATCATTTTTTTCTTTTAATTATAGTTTTTATTTATTTCAGTTAATGAAAATGTTTTTTCAGTTCTAGTTTTCGTCATTTCGTTAGTTTTCGCTAACGATAATAACCTTGATGTCCTGGTGTGTCTACACACACCGCGACATGTTACTTCTTCTTCTTCGCTTGCTGTAACGTACGTCAACATCCGTTTTTTTAATTCACCTGACTCTAGTTGTGGAAAAAGGTCCTTCCATTACAGTTTTGTATGATATACTATTTGCGCTATGCCCAAAAAACTACCTCTCGCCAGCGCAAAAACTTCTAATTGAAAAATGAGACTTTTGGCGAAATAGTTATTTTTCATTTCATGAACCCTGCTTTATTAACATCCACTTATTACAATGTAATTTAAATGTAGTTTACATGAACAAAAGAGGCTGTGAGTTGACGTTCTAGGCCTTTTTAAATTAAATTAAATTAAAAATTAAATGAAAAAAAAAAAAAGAAATGAGCAGAATTACCACAATCTAAGAACATAAAATATGGCTACTTGAGTTTTTAAATTATTATTATTATTATTATTATTATTATTATTATTATTATGGACAAGAACATGAGCAAATGTTACCGTAACCATGACAACAGTAGTTTTATTGCCCAGCCCTAGTACAAATAAAATGCCATTCACTCCTTACATGAACCCTCCTTTATTAACATCCACTTATTACAAAACAGTATAAATGTAGTTTACATGAACAAAAGAGGCTGTGAGTTGACGTTCTGGGCCTGTTTCCCTAATTCATTTCTTTTGTACTTAGTGTACCACCCAAATTAGGATCAAGTGTAAGTTTTTTTTTTTCATCTTACATTGTGTTCCAGCGTTTAGCGTTGCACACTGGGAGCAACTGCAGCAGGAGAAGGAGGAACTGGAGCATCATTTTGAGGCTGAGCTGCAAGGATTACGGGCTCAGCAGCAGAGGGAGCTGGGAGCCCTGGAGGAGAGGCTGAAGGTGCAGCACTCGACCGAGACCGAACGGCTGCAGGCCCAGCAACGCGCAGAACTCCAAGAGTTACGCAGCAAACAGCAACAGCAGGTGTGTGTTTAATGCAGACTATATATGACATGTCACTGTCACCATACATACAGGACGTTTTATTCACCCATGTTTTGTTACGTGCATATAGAGCTCAATTCAATTCAATTTAACTTTATTTATAGAGCACATTTCATGCACAAGGAAGACTCAATGTGCTTCACAACAGGTATATAACATTAACCCTTTCATGCATAGTGGTCACTACAATGTACAGTTCTTCTCCAGCTGTTCTCTTGTATATTCATGGATTTTGTTGTTTTAGTTCCATATCAGCCAACACAGTGGACGCTTATGCATCATCCTAAACACTGCAGTTCATACAATTATTGTAACTTTGCTGCTTTCTAGATCAGGGATTAAAGTTCTCCGTCACCACGATGGATTTCCGTCAAATGGAAAAATTGAGGGGGGAAAAAAGTCATATTGAAGTAACTTCCCCACGTGTTTCGCGGAGTCCAGTCGGCACCATGATCCTGTCCTGGGTCTGCTGTCCTGGGTCTGCAGGTGTTTAACACAGGCACGCCACGCACAGGGGGCTGATAGGTTTAACAGTGATGATAATAAGATGACTTCTTTATTTTTATGTCGGGAGGACAGATTGATGACTGTTCATCTTTGGAAGGAAACGCTGCTCATTCTGTGCCTCAGAAACACATGGACAAGTTCAGCTTTACCGAAGTTCAGCCTCCAGACTAACTTTAGTTTAGTGCTAACAAGTAGCTTTCATTATGAAAGAACCACAGCGAAAAGGGAAGAAGACACAACTGATCTACATGGACCTTCATGTTTGGGTTCATAGCTTATCTCCTCTTGCCGGTATATGACTAGTGTGTGTGTTTGTATGTATGTGCCCTTCCCGTGCGTGCGGCTGTGCGCGCCGCGGCCTTACGTGGTTACGCGCCCGACTGCATAAGTGCTTTATTTTGACCCGTTTAGCATCTTATTTCTATCTGTGTGGTACAGTACGAAGATAAAACTGAATGAATGAGTAACACCCTTGGTATTTGCAAAGCCACTGTATTTTAAATACCCTCAGAGAGTATCTGTAACAGACATTTTCCCCAAAATTCATGTGCTGTTGGGGTTGGAGTTATGTTTTAGGAGTTCCTAAATTGTTAAATAAAAAGTTTTTCACTCATTTTTTGCATTAAGGTTTTCTTCTAGTTATTATTTTCACTTGCTTCAAAGGTTTTCATACCCTTTAAAATTAACCAGAGAGCACCAAAATCGACCTGAAGCTTTAAAAATTTTCTGGGGGAGGACCCCCAGACCCCCCACCAATACCACTCATGACATTTTTTCTATCCATGTTACTAATCTTCTACACCTGTACACTCTCCCATTCGATGTGTTTTACAGTATTGCCAAATTTGACAATATAAACTTGTACGCTATAGTAGTATTGTATTGCATCATTTTTAATAGTGGCCAATGATTTTGACCAGAAGAAAATTTTCAGTCAGATGAAAAATTTTTGCTTTAATCCCTGTTCTAGATAAACCTGATCTGCAGTAACATGTTTGAGTGTAAATCAGTTGCTAAATGTTATTAGACTGTAATTAACAGTTTTCTGAAACAATTTTTTTTTTTTTTTTGTATATCCTCCTGAGACCCAGCAATACATTTTGTCCTCTGTAGGGGACAAAAGTTTGGCAGTTTTATTTAAAAAATGCTGTGCATTACAAAGGACATTCCATTTAAAAAAAAAAAAAATCAATCAATAAATAAAAATTATTTTAAAAATGTAACAGAAAAAACTGTTGCATTATGCAGTTTCCAATCAAGACAATTTTTTTAATGTAAAAAAGCTAAAACTGTCAAATTCCTTGGTCTCAGGAGGATATTATCTCCATGAAATGAGTATTAACTAATATTAGCGTATGATAAAATGTTAGGAAACATTAGCAATTTAGTGGCATTAAAAATGCTGTTATTTCATAGTTTTCACACAGTATATCACTTTCTGATGATGAGTTTTAAATACATGTTTCTTTGCTTCAAAAATTAAACACATGGTGTCCACTTGCATGGACATTTTTTTAACTCCACGAAAAATAGGTTCATAAAAAAATTTCATTTGCATTGTTTTTTTCATGCCTAAAGAGAAATTAAAACACTCCAGAAAAAAATATTGACTAAGGTTCTCATAATTCATGCATAAAAGGGTTAAAAAAAAACAACAATTATAAAAAGAGAGTGCAATTGCAAGTAAACAATCATATGTACACACACTTATACTTCCACATGGGAGCATGAATGAACTGCAATGGAAAAACACTAGTATGTAAATATGTGACAATATGAGCTGTTTTGTAGCTGAATTGTCTCCATTTTGGTCCCAGATTGAGGAGATGAGTGAAAACCATGAGGCGTCGTTGATGGAAATGGAGACGGCTCACAACGACACCCTGGCAACTCTGCAGGAAGAGCATGCCAGGACTGTGAAAAGTAGGAAAAACGTTCAATTATGTCAATCTAATACAACAATAATGATCTGCTTTAACCCATAAAGACCCAGTACTTCTTTTGTTGCAGTTCCCAAATGATTTTTTCTGTATATTTAACCTTTCTTAAATGATTTATCAACATTAATTAATATATTATCCCCTGTATTTTGTGTTTTTTTCAGTGTAAATCATGTATTTTCCTATAGTTAATTCACTGATCATGTAGATGTTCATAAAAGCTCAGGTTAAAGTTGAAGATTATTATAAAACTGAAGAAAAAGTGACTTTTTCAGTCAAATCTATCATTAACTGAACATAAACAAAGTGTGTCCATCCACTGTCATTGATCCAACTTGATGGGTTTTACTGGTGAATCAATGTTGTAGAAGATGACACTGTTTCCATGGTAACTCCGAAGCCTCTGAATGTCCAAATGGGTCATATCTGATGACCATGAAAAGATGACAAACTGCATTTTACACCAATTATTTACATGAATTGAAAGAATTAATGGATCAACAGGTATTAACCCATAAAGACCCAAACATCCACCAACATCTTAATCCACATATGATTTAAAATGTTTAATAACTGTTGATCGATTAATCCTATCAATACATGTAAATAATTGGTGTAAAATACAGTTTATCATCTTTTCATGGTCATCAGATATGACCCATTTGGACATTCAGAGGCTCCATAGTTACCACGGAAACCCTGTCATCTTCTACAACATTGATTCACCAGTAAAACCCATGGAGTTGGATGGACACACTTGGTTGTTTTACTGATAAAGTCACTTTTTCTTCAGTTTTCTCTGTTTTTGATATAATAACCCTCAACTTTAATCTGAGCTTTTATGAACATCTATATTATCATTGAATTAAATACAGGAAAATACATGATTTACACTAAAAAAAACCCCACAAAATACAGAGGATAATATTATAACAAATGGAAATAAATCACTTAAGAAAAGTCAAATATAGAGAAAGAATCTATTTTGGAAGTGCCACAAAAATAGCACTGGCTTTTTCTGGGTTAAACAGTTTCCATCAGTAGATGCTTTTGTTCGATGGTGGATGTTTGGGTCTTTATGGGTTAAAAAGAAATACTGTGATTTTATGTTTCAGATTTAAAGATGGCCCATGAACAGCAGAGAAAGTCTCTAGAAGAGGAGTTTGAGAAAATCAGACTGTCACTGCAGGTGAGTTTTTAACAGTGGAAAGTCACTAATTACTCAAACTCAACTTCAGGTACTTGTATTTTCTATTTTAAGCTGTTCTTCTTTGTCTTAATGTAAATAAACCCTTTAAAACCACTTGGATTCCCTGAAAAATGCACCATAACAACAGCTGACAACAGGGCGGTTTTGCTGAAGTCTAGAAAAGTTTAGTTTTTAGAGATAGCATAGTTCTCACAAAACAACAAATCTACAAACATAGGGTGATGTGGTAGAAAATGATGCATGGCTGTAGATTTAACCACCAACACTGTAAAAAGTAGTTTAAAAGAACTTGTAAAATGTAATGAGAACACAATATGTACATTATACACATTTCACCTAATCACCTACGGCACATTTGCTACTTTATCATTATTATTGCAATTTTTTGTCACTTTTAGTCACTTTAACGAATTTGTATATATTTTTTCATCTTTTTTTATTTTTTCTATTATATTTGATGCATATTGTCTTGTGCTCCTGTACACTTGAATCTCACCCTTGGGGGATCAATAAAGTATATTTTATCTTATCTTAATATGTTAGTCAAATGAATCAAAAACATCACATACAACAGTGTTTTTCAATCAACATCTACTTTATCATTGTTTAAAAAGCATCTGAAAAGGACTTTAATTCATGAAAAAATGTAAGGCTATATATCATTTAATTGGTATTTGGTGATTTGTAATGTGATTTACATTTTTATTGTTTTTGCTTTAGTTTATTAATTCAGTTATATTGTATTTTTAATTGGTTTTTTTTTTTCTTTTTTTGTATTGTTCATTTTTGGAGAGGTATTCATATGAGCCTCTTTTGGCTTCTAACCTCTCCTGCACAATAATGTTACTTGTTTGAATGTTGTTGTGTTTTTTTTTTTTTCTTTCTTTCCTGCTGTTTTATGATGTGCAAATAAATAAATAAATAATAGTAAAACATTGACAAGGACCATTTTATGACATTCTTCATAAATAGCATACTTATATTTTGCTGAATACTTACATAAATCAATTAAAGTTCATTTTTTACAGTGTGGTTTCAGTTCTGTCACTGGTTTTAATGTACTATACATATATGTTTTTTTATCTCACTGGGCTATTGTGAAGGTGCTGTGTCCGACGTCATTTTTGTTGTCGTCTACTTTAGCAAATTTTGTTCACAGTTTTGAGAATTTTGAAATTTGAATTTTTTATGAATCTTTGAAATATTAGAAATTTGCCTTTACTTATAATGTGCCAAATTTGGATGGCCTATTCTAGATTCAAGAATGTTTATTGTCATTATGTTTACACATGATGACAGGGCCATTAGTTGTATTTTTTATTTTATGAGATGTTTTCTAACAACTCCGTTCTCTACCTCTTGACACCAGGATCAGGTGGACACTCTGACGTTTCAGAACCACAGCCTCCGAGACCGAGCCAAGCGTTTTGAAGAAGCTCTGCGCAAGAGCACAGACGAGCAGATTGTGGTAATTTTAACACGATGATACGCTGGCATCTTCAGGGTCAAACTCTGCCCTGGTTCTATGGTTTAACGTCCTGACATCTACACGGTCACTGAGGCCTGTTATAGGGTTAGGGTTACATTTGAGCCACATTTATACTGATTTAGTGTTTAATATGTTTATTGAAGTTTAACCCTTTCATGCACAGTGGTCACTCTAGTGGACAGCTATTCTACAGCTGTTCTCTTGTATATTCATGGATTTTGTTGTTCTTTTCATTGTTTTTTTTGTTTTTTTTGTTTTTTTTTAACACATATCTTTATTAAAGTTTCAAGACACTAGATATCTTTTCTGACATGAATTGGTAACATTATGTAGATCTCTCCTGAGCATAAACCCCCAGAATCACAAACCCTCACCAAAGATTTCACACAATTTATCAGTAAATACATGTTTCTGTGCGTCAAAAATTAAACGTGTGGTGTCCAGCTGAGTGGACATTTTTGCAACTTCATAAAAAAATAGGTTCATAAGACTTTTTTTTTTTTTTTTTTTTTAATGTATTTTTTTTTTAATTTTTTGAATTATTTTTAATTTATTTATTTTTCAGAAGAAAATTTTCAATCGCATTGTTTTTTTCATTCCTAAAGAGGAATAAAAACACTCAGGAAAAAAATTTGATTAAGGTTCTCATAATTCGTGCATGAAAGGGTTAAACCACAGGTGTCAAACATGCGACCCCGGGGGCCAAATCTGGCCCGCCAAATGATCCAGTCCGGCCCGTAGGATGAAATAGTGAAATGCAAAAATTACACTGAAGATGTTAACAAACAATGGTGTAAAATAATTTTAATTCAGGTCCCACATACAGATCTCAATTGGGTCAGATCAGTAAAATACTATCATAATAACCTATAAATAATGACAACTGCAGATTTGATCTTTGTTTAGTGAAAAAAAAAGTAAAATTACATGAAAATTTTTACATTAACAAACCATCCTTTTACAAAAAATGTGAATAACTTGAACAAATATGAACCTGAAATGTCTTAAGAGAATTAAATGCAATTTTATTAATATTATACCTGGTACTATATGTTTTGTGTATTTGTAATTGTTATGTAAATTGTAGTGCACATGTGTAAATTATAAACTGATAAACTGAGGCAGAATACAGGGGTTGGACAAAATAATGGAAACACCTTAAAAAATCAACAAAATATAATTTAATATGGTGTAGGTCCGCCTTTTGCGGCAATTACAGCCTCAATTCTCCGAGGTATTGATTCATACAACTTGTGAATTGTTTCCAAAGGAATTTTAAGCCATTCTTCAGTTAGAATACCCTCCAACTCTTTTAGAGACGATGGCGGTGGAAATCGACGTCTTACTTGAATCTCTAAAACTGACCATAAATGCTCAATAATGTTGAGGTCTGGGGACTGTGCCGGCCATACGAGATGCTCATCTTCATTAGAATGTCCCTCATGCCATTCTTTAACAATTCTAGCTGTATGGATTGGGGCATTATCATCTTGAGGTGAAGGTGTTTCCATTATTTTTTCCAACCCCTGTATTGTTAAAATTGCACTTATTTTTCTTAAGACATTTCAAGTTGTTCACGTCATTCAGATTTTTAAGGAAATGTTGTAGATACAAACATTATCATAATGTAATTTTACTTTTTTTCACTGGTATTATTTTACTGGTCCGGCCCACTTGAGATCATATCGGGCTGAATGTGGCCCCAGAGCTAAAATGAGTTTGACATCCCTGGTTTAAACTAAAATATACAACAACAAAAACTTAAAAGAAAAATAAATAAATAAAACTCCCACCTTATACAAATACGAACTCCCCACACATTTACACTGATTTATTGTGTTTCAGCCATGTCAAACACACACACAGAAACAAACACACTCAATTCAAATTAAGTCTAACACCTCACACTTTTCTAACCCTGAAATACGTCGACCGTGACCTGATGGATGTTAACCCTTTCATGCATTGTGATCACTACAATGGACAGCTGTTTTCTTGTATATTCATAGATTTTGTTGTTTTAGTTCCATATCAGCCAACACAGTGGACGCTCACTCTGCAAAAGTGTATTTTTCTCATTTCTAGTCCAAATATCTCATCACGCTTAAAATCAGACATAATCACCTAAAGAGTAACTTTTCAGTGAGATATAAGAACTTATTTTTAGACAATAGATCTGGAAAATCTTATTTCAAGAAATCTTACCAAGATAATTTTCACTTGTTCCATTGGTAGATTTTTTATTTTGCTTGAATTCAACAAAAAAAAAAAGTTCCTCTTTAGGTGATTATGTCTTGTTTTAAATGTGATGAGATATTTTGACTA
The DNA here is from genome assembly GCF_902148855.1 of Sphaeramia orbicularis. Taxonomy (NCBI): domain Eukaryota; kingdom Metazoa; phylum Chordata; class Actinopteri; order Kurtiformes; family Apogonidae; genus Sphaeramia; species Sphaeramia orbicularis. The sequence goes on from NC_043969.1 coordinate 36,949,743, forward strand.
GAAATGAGAACAATACACTTGGTAAGATTTTGATTTTTGCAGTGCAGCTGTGTGGTGCTGACATAAATGGTCAAAAAAATTAGTTGTGTTTCCTCTCGCTGTGGCAACAGGTGCAAGGCAATGTCAACACAGAACATGTGTTTTAATATCATCCTTCTTGTAGCTGAAATAATTCCAGATAACTGACGTTGCTTTTCTTTTTGGCACCAAGTCTTCATTTTTGGTGATTTTCTCCTCTTCGTTTTTTTTTTTTGTTTGTTTGGTTTTTTTTTTTTGCTTAATTCAAGATTTTTTTGCTTAATTCGAAAAAAAATTTTTTTTTTCTTAATTCAAGATTTTTTTGCTTAATTCGAGAAAAATTTTTTTTTGCTTAATTCAAGATATTTTTTGCTTAATTCAAGATTTTTTTTTTTTTGCTTAACTCAAGATTGTTTTTTGCTTAATTCCAGATTTGTTTTGCTTAATTCAAGATTTTTTTTTGCTTAATTCAAGATTTTTTTTTTTTTTTTTTTGCTTAATTCAAGATTTTTTTTTTTTGCTTAATTCAAGAATTTTTTTGCGTCATTCAAGGTTTTTTTGCTTAATTCAAGATTTTTTTTTTGCTTAATTCAAGAATTTGTTTTGCTGAATTCAGGATTTTTTTTTTTTGCTTAATTCAAGATTTTTTTTCTTAATTCAAGATTTTTTTTGCTTAATTCATGCAAAAAAAAAATCTGCCAATGAAACAAGTGAAAATGATCTTAGTAAGATTTCTTGACATAAGATTTTCCACATCTATTGTCTAAAAATCAGTTGTTACATCTCACAGAAAAGTGACTCTAGGTGATTGTGTCTTATTTTAAGTGTGATGAGATATTTTGACTAGAAATGAGAAAAATACACTTGGTAAGATTTAGATTTTTGCAGTGCATGCACCATCCCATACACTGTGATTCATACCATTACTGTAACTTTACTGTTCTTGATAAACCTGATGTGCACTAACATGTTTGAGTGTAAATCAATTGCTTGTTATTGTTATTAAACTGTAATTGTTTTTTTTTTTTTTTAAAGAAATTTGATTAATTTGATACCTTTGGTCTAAAACAGGGGTGTCAAACTCATTTTAGTTCAAGGGCCACATTCAGCTAAATTTGATCTGCAGTGGGCCGAACCAGTAAAATAATAACATAATAATAACATAATAATAATAAATAAACATAATAATAATCATAATAAACATAATAATATATAAATAATGTCAACTCCAAAATTTTCTCTATGTATTAGAATAAGTAAAATTAAACAATGAAAATGTTTACATCTACAAACTATCCTTTCAAACAATGTGAATAATGTGAACAAACTGAAAAAAACAAGTGTAATTTTAACAGTATTATGCTTCAGTTTATCATTTTGACATGTTCATTATAACTTACAGATCACAGCGGGTCTACAAACACACAAAATATTTAATATCAGGCGGATTATTGTTAAAATTGTACTTACTTCTCATAAAATATTTCAGGTTGTTCATATTTGTTCAGGTTATTCACATTTTTGGGGGAAATTATGCTTTGTTTTAGTGTAAATACATGAAAATATTTACATTTACAGAGAGAAATTTGGAGTTGTGAGTATTTATAGATTATTATGATAGTATTTTACTGGTCTGACCCACTTGAGATTGAATTGGTCTGACTGTGGAACCTGAACTAAAAGGATTGTTAATATCTTAGTGTAATTTTTGCATTTCACAACTTCATCCCAAGGGCCGGACTGGACCCTTTGGCGGGCCGGATTTGGCCCCCGGGCCGCATGTTTGACACCTGTGGTCGAAAAGGACAGTTGTGTTACAAATTATTGTTTAAATAGTTAGTATAGCTGTTCACATTTACTTTTCTGCCTGTTGTCAGACACCTGAACGAGTATGAAATGATTAATATGATCATGCATGAAGGGGTTAATGGAGGCTTAAACTAACATTACAGTGAATTCTAATAGATTCTGTCTTGTTGGCAGGATGCTTTGGCACCGTATAAGCATATTGAGGAGGACCTGAAGAGTCTGAAGGAAGTGTTGGAAATGAAGAACCAACAAATCCATCAGCAGGAGCTGAAGATTTCAGAGCTGGAGAAAATAGTAGGCTCCAACTGTCCGCTTCTACAGGGTGTCCCATAAGTCTCCATACATAGGAAAAATAAACGTTTCTTGACATAGACCATTTTTTATTTATATAATATGCTCTATATGACTGCCATTTTGTCGGGAACACATTTCAATGCGTGTCCTCCACTGCTGAAGAACTATAAAGAAGAAATATAAAGAAATACATGTTAGAACCATATACAGGGTGGGGAAGCAAAATTTACAATAAACATTTAGTTGTTTTTTCTCAGCAGGCACTACGTCAATTGTTTTGAAACCAAACATATATTGATGTCATAATCATACCTAACACTATTATCCATACCTTTTCAGAAACTTTTGCCCATATGAGTAATCAGGAAAGCAAACGTCAAAGAGTGTGTGATTTGCTGAATGCACTCGTCACACCAAAGGAGATTTCAAAAATAGTTGGAGTGTCCATAAAGACTGTTTAGAATGGAAAGAAGAGAATGACTATGAGCAAAACTATTAGGAGAAAGTCTGGAAGATACTATTAAAGAAGAATGGGAGAAGTTGTCACCCGAATATTTGAGGAACACTTGCGCAAGTTTCAGGAAGCGTGTGAAGGCAGTTATTGAGAAAGAAGGAGGACACATAGAATAAAAACATTTTCTATTATGCAAATTTTCTTGTGGCAAATAAATTCTCATGACTTTCAATAAACTAATTGGTCATACACTGTCTTTCAATCCCTGCCTCAAAATATTGTAAATTTTGCTTCCCCACCCTGTATGTATGGAATGTATTATGTCTCCCATGTATGGAGACTTATGGGACACCCTGTATTATGGAAACACATTATTACCCCACCCCCCCGCCTGAAGGGGAGGCAAGGGGTGTAGTTTTTGGTTCAGTTTGTTTGTTTGTTAACAATGTAGCAGCAAAACTATTGGTTAAATTCATACCAAATTGGGTTTATAGTTTGCCATTGACCCAGAATAGATCTCATTATATTTTTGGGAAAAATAGGTCAAAGTTCAAATTTTTTATGAATTTTTTAAAATAGTTTTTTTCCCCCATTTACTTATAATTGGGCGAGATTTCAAATGTCTGTAGCAGCAAAACTATTCTTTGAATTCATATCAAATTGGGTTTATAGATTGCCAGTGATGCAGAATAGATGTCATTACATTTTTGGAAAAGTAAGTCACAGTTCAAGTTTCTTAAGAATTTTTAAAATATGTTTTTTTCTCCTGTTTACTCATAATGGCCGAAATGTCAAATATCTATAAAAACGTCACTTTTGTTTCAATTTACGTCAAACTTGGCACATATATAGAGGCAGCTGATATGCTGACATCACCATACGCATAGACATGATGACATCAGCTGGATCGATGCCAAAATAAGCTACAACATGTGCGAGGGGCGGGGTTTGTTGTACCACTTGTTTAAGTCTTTAATCAATAGGTTTTCATTGACAGACAGACAGACAGACAGATAGCTTTAACAATATTTTATGTCTGAAAAGGCGTAGGACGTTAGCGTTAAATATCGCCTATAGTCTGTATTTCTGTTGATTATTGAAATAATGTAATGTTATACACCTTTTCCTCTGTGTTTTTGAGCAGGCTGAAAAGAATGTTTACCTGGAGGAGAGACTGCAGGTGTTACAGCAGCAGAATGAGGACCTGAGGGAACGTATAGACAAGAACCTCGCCGTGTCCAGGTCAGTTCAGGTCTAAACCGCTTCAGTAAAAATGTAAAACAGCTTCAATATCTAGTCGTAATAAGCAGCAGGAGCATATTCAGGCAGCGTTAGAAGGCAGTGCAATAATGTTATTAAAACCATTACCCCTGGTTTTTAAACCTACCCTTTATTATCTAAATTGGAGCTGTTTGTAATGAAATTAGCCCCCAAGCTTTCGTGATACAGTCGTGGAAAAAATTACTAGACTACCCTTGTTTCTTCAATTTCTTCTTCATTTTAATGCCTGGTACAACTAAAGGTACATTAGTTTGGACAAATATAATGATAACAACAAAAATAGCTCATAGTAGTTTAATTTCAGAGCTGATATCTATCCGTTTTCCATGTTTTCTTGATAATAACCAAAATCACTTCAGTTCTTACATCAATATCTATGGCATTGTACTGACAAAAACAGTACTTTTAGGCATTCCATGTTTTCTTTTCTGTCTGTTTTAGTCACATGATACACACAGGAGTTAGTACTGGATTGCATAACCATTTTTTATGACTTTTGATGGGCTAATAATTTTTTCTGTGACTGTATTTGTGGTCTGCGCTCTACAGTAAATCCAACGCAGCATTACTTTTAATTATAGGTCAAAATGTTTTAGCACATTTTTTTTTTAGTACAATCACAATCCATGATTTTAATCGCAACTTTTCTGTCACTTCTGAGAAACAGCTAAAGGTTTTCTCTATTTGCACGATTGAAGTTTGGAATTTGAAGTTTTTTTTGTTTGTTTTTTTCAAAGGGATGTGAAGGCATGTGAAGTCCAAAAATTGTACAGAAGACAAGGGTGTCATTGAGTCTTGACAAGTTGTTTTCATCATAAAGTTAAATACTATATTTTCCAATTCCAAGTGCCTGTTACTAAATGTTTTGTGTCTTTCTAGATCCACTATGATTAAGTTGTAATGTTATTTTTATTTAGAAATTTCAGGTTCATGGTTGTTCAGGTTATTCACAGTTTTGTTCAAGGATAGTTTATAAATGTAAACATTGTCATAACGTAATTTTACGTTTTTTGCGCTAAAACAGACAAATTTGGAGTTATTATTTATGGGTTATTATGCTATAGTTTTACTGGTCAGGCCTGTTTGAAATCATGTTGAGTTGTATGTGGCCCCTGAACTAAAATAAGTTTGACATCCCTACTTTTGAGGATTAAATTGAGCAAAAAAACAAATGATTGACTTTATTTTTCCAGCAAAATACATCATCTACTACCACTGTCATTTGTGAGTTTACACAGGTTCTACTATTGAATCAGTGTTGCAGAAAATGACAGTTTTCCCATACCGTTAGCATAGCGTAATTGCCCAAAAAAAGTCATATTTTGAAAATGAAGCAGCAGTGTTAGGAGAGTAAAGTTACACAGATATCTAATATAATATAATATGATTTAGGTGATTATGCTATGAGGCTAATGAAATATGGAACCTCCAAACATCTAAATATAATATATTTGATCCTATTAAAAAGATGAAAAATTGCATTTTACTTGAATTTTTTTTAATGCCTTAATGGGATTAATTGTTCAGAAGTTATTAAACATTTCAGATCAGTAGATGCTGTTGATCTCAGGCAGCTGTTCAGGTCTTTAAGGGTTAATATAGTCTGTTATTCTACTATATTCTATTAATACAGTATATCTGTGATGCTGAATGTATCTTTGTAGTTTAACCTATTTTCTGCACATGAAGAGACAACTGTTAATATTCAATAAATGAATCCACTTTGTTTTTCCTTTTTTTTTCTATCTATGACCTTGCTGCTGGAAACTCCTGACTTTGTTCTGTGAAAAGTTTTAAAAGTTAATTATAATTTTATCGTTTCGTGCCACTCTTGCGCCTCAGGCAACTCTCCGAGGAGAACGCCAACTTGCAAGTGCACGTGGAAAAGGAGAGCAACGAGAAGAAGCGTCTGAGTCGCACCAACGAGGAGCTGCTGTGGCGTCTCCAGACCGGCGAGCTGAGCCCTCACATGTCCCCGACCTCGTCCCCCATCCACCGGCCCGCCTCCGGACCGGGCTCCCCCGCCCGTCCACACTCCTACCATCAATGAGACTCAACGGAACCTCTCGGATTAAACGCTTTCTGTTTCGTGGCATAGTGTTTCACAAGCACTGATGGTTTTTGGTTTTTTGTTTTTTTTTTTTTTTGAACTTACTGTTGAATGTTCTTCAATAATTCGTTCCTCTGCATCGTCGTTCTGATGCATTTTCAAAGTCATAACCCAGGAATTTCAGTCTGTGACATGAATAATTATTAAAAAGGGAATTCTCTGCCCTGTGCTTTTTGTACTCTACATTAACACCCACCCAAACGGTGCTGCAGTGGATGAAAGATCTGGTCCTAGTAGACTTCGGAGAGCAAGATCAGAGTCACGGTGCCTCATTTCCATGTATTTGTCTCCATCTGCATCTCCACCTTCTAATGCAGCGCTCAGGATGATGGATGTAGGGGACATAACACAACGGGAACACAAGAAGCGCCTTTGTCGTCCATTCTCTCCCACCAGCAACGTCTATCAAGGCACAGCCAGTCGTTTGAGTAAAATCACAAAACTACCTACAGTAATTTTCTCTAGACATGTGGATTCCACTCCGGGGCATGTTTACCTACGAAGTGTTTCACGTATCAGGAGTGTACGAATGACTCCGCAGCCATCTAACCTCAATCATCCATCCGTCAATCTCCTCAAACAGCTGGATATCAGCGACGACCTGAAATGTACGGTTACAAAAAACCTCTCAGAAATCCATTGAACTGCCAACTCAGTGCGACTTTATTATGAATTCCAATTTGTAAAAAACAAAAATAACAAAAAAAAAAAACAGTCTGGTCAGCATGTTCCGTCTTCCAGTTATACTTACCTTTGGGTTTACCTGTAGTATGACACATAGAATCAAGGGCAAAAGGCCGAGTCGCCTCTTACTTCTAACAGAGCGGTGTACGAACTATAAACCAAGTGATTAATAAGTTCATGTCAAAGATTAATCCTTCATTTTTTTGTGACATTGAGCCCCTCACCTTCAAACAAAATGTGCAGGATGTGTAAAAAAAAACAAAAAAAAAACACCAAAGTGAAAATAAACAAAGCAATTCACCATGTACTGTAGCTGCCACATATGTGGAATCAACTGCTGCAAAAACCATCCATATATGGTGCAGAGGTCGGAGTTCTGCTTTTGACTCGAACAAATGCAAAAGCGTGTTTATTGTGTTGCATTTGTAGAGTTCGAACATCCAGTGTGTAACTGCAGAAATGTTTTCATTAGTGATTATTAGGTGCAAACGTTTACTTAGGATGAGTCATTTTAACCTGCAGAGGGAGCTATTCGTGGAGTTGCCATGTTTCTACGGTGTGACTGGTTATTATCCCCTTACAGACTGATCTCATGAAATCGCACTGTATGTCACGCCAGTTCTTAAGGTATTTGGCGTTGCTATACATATGCATTTTCATCCTTTCGCGTGTTAATCAACGTCATTTGATTGTGTGTCAATGTACGCAAAGATCTCCGGTTTACATATACGTAACCGCTAACCCCAACCCGCTAATCACGTAGTATTTGACGCGGCGTGAACATACATGCAGAAAGCTTATAACGCATACAGATAACACACCAATTAAAAGTGGCCTGTCGGTGAGAATTATTGACATTCTTGTGGTTCAAAGACGTTCTATACATGAAATCACCTGGTATTACAAAAATGTCATTATTAAAATTGAATTAAGTTCAAAAAACACCAATTAAAAGTGGCGTGTTATCTGTACGCAATTTATAATATCACGTTGCCCCTTGATTAAAAAAAACACAGAAGGGATGTAACAATTATCGACACCAATGAGGGAGTTCTGTGCGATTTTTTTTCAAACTATAACTTCACCTTGAGAAACCACTAAATATCACACAATGAACTTTTAACAAAACCAATTGAATTTTCAGTGCTCTACTGTATTTCCTGCAGTTTCCTTGAAATGGTTGTTTCCTGCAGCTGAGTTTTTTTCTCCGGTGGCCTGAATTTTATCGACATACATGAAACACTATAATCAAACATTTTTAACTGCAATTGACCTTTGTCAAAAAAAAAAAAATGCCTTGATAAAAAAAATTGAAAACTTGCAAAATATACATGACAGTTATGAAAATCAGTTACTTTTACCTCAATTCTCAGTGATGAGAATGATCTCAGGTCTCCAGAAGAATAAGGAGTCAGAAACAGTCATATTGTTTTTTGTTTCTTTGTTTTTTTTAATGCTAATGTTTACACCACTCAGCTCAATTGTCCGTCCAAGATAATCTTTGTATAAAAGTATTTGAATATACAGAATATGTATAAATATTTTAAAATGCATAGTGCAGTCAGAAAATATATAGAGGCATAATAACAGTGAAATATTGCTTTAGTATAATAAACTAATAATCAGCTCTCCCAGACATTATACATCTGAAATCTGCATTTGCATTTACTGTGAGGACAAGCTGAATGCATTAACTTGGTCATTAGCAGGTTTTACTGTGTTCTGAAAGGTAATGGAAGTGATATTTCTCTCCATCAGGTACTCTGATTGCACTTAATGCCTCTGTGTCCTGTGGACATGACCTTGTACTCATTTACTGAATGTTTGTTTGACGCTAAACTAAGAGGTTTTGTTTACAACTTAACATCCAATGTCTGAAGGTTGGTGTTTCATGTAGCTTCAGTTGATTGTTTACAGGACTTGAGTTGTAAAGATTATGTTCAGTATTTCAGAAAATCAGACTCTGGATATGTTTATATGAAAGCATGTCTTTATGAGGTTGTGTGTGTGTTTTTTTTTTTTTTTTTAAACATTTCCAGCTTTTAGTTATTTATTTATTTGTCCTCCTCCAGAACTGCAACTGTAGCTTAGCTGGTTGAAATTGTGGTCATTAATGAGACATGTCTATACTGTATATGTTGCACTTTGTATTTGAGTATTAAATCACAATAAGACAACAATGTACAGTGTGCAAGTTATCATCAATATAACTTTAAAAATATAACCTACTGCCTTTTCTGTCCATTTATACATTTTCAGCAGTAAACACATAAGACTAGTAAGAATAATATTAAAGAGGCACCACTGAAATATTAAAGGGGCAATTTGTGATATTTAAAACATTCAATAATTACCTTAAATAAACAGAGTGTGACAATATAACAGCTTTAACATTTCAAAGGTACAGTTAGTAATCCAGATGTCTATTGAAGTTAGCATGTTGCCAGCTAGCCTCATAATACCCCTTTATACCCCAAGGGGTATCAGTGACTGTGTTTCCATGCACACTAGTACCACGGTGATCAGGCCCATCCCAGTTTTGATCATGTTTGGGATATGGCATTTATATGGAACGCAGAGAAATCTGGATATTCATATCCCTGTTTACTCGATAAATATTAGAGTCCTGGTTACTCATTATGTTTACAGCATTAAACAGCAGTGTCATGTCCTGGTACTGTTCATGTTAGATCAACATCATTAATTTCTGACGCTTTATAGACGATCTATGTGTGTGTGTTTGTCATTTCTGAAATACGAAACTGTTTTTGTGATGCTAGCTATGTTATATCAAACACCACTTGCGCAGTAATCCCCTGGTCAAATCAAAGATGTAGAAATATAATAGTATTCCAGATACTATTGGAGTACTCTAGCTAGGGTGATAAAGGTGTTTCCATGTGCAAAAATAAAAATGTGATATTTCAAAAGCCCCGCAGTATTCGGGATACTGATGTGGATGGAAACACAACCACAGTGTCAGTGTAGCATTTGTAATAGTATAGAATTTGATGTTTGTGGACTCATTTCTAGGTTACTTTCTAAATTCTAGCCCATGTTTCTATGGGCTTTATCACAGTGACCTGGATACAACTTCCAGCCTAAATCTGCTACATGTCATCCCCCATCTTTCTTGTCTCTTTCTGTTATATACTGTATGAGGGGGACTTCAAAAAGTGTGTGGAAAAAAACCATCGCTTTAACATGGTTTAAATTGCATGGCCCTCAGTTTTCAGGGATCCTACAGGTTTCTACAAGATGAATTTAAGACTTTCAGAACAGAATTGAAAGCCCATTTCACAATCATACTGGGAAAAATTTGTGACTGCTAGAATTTGGGAAAATGTATTTACTCCAACACCTTGATTCCCACTGTTGTAAGTCATTTCTCATCGGGGGCTGCAAAGCTAGCAACAATTGGTTCCTAATTTCAGTATAAATTGTTGGGGTGGAACTGAGTAGAATAACGTTACTTTTTTTTTGCAGTTTCAACATTTTCCAGACACATTTAACCTCCTAAGACCCAGGAAATGTCAGCAAAGTACCAGCTTTTTTTGGTTTTTTATTAAATAAGTGCCTATATTGGAAACATCATGATGCAACCATTTTTTTCAGATGCAGAATGTCCTTTGTGGTGGACAGTTTTCTTTTTTTTTTTTTTTTTGTATAAAGTTGTGAAACTCTTGTCCACAAATGTGGACAGAAAACCCATAGCCGGGTCTTAGGAGGTTAAACACTATACAGCAAACAAGTTTATGGCAAGATAACTTAAGACCTACCATATCAAATTTAATACTTTTTAAAGACTTTTTTTAAGGTACCAAATACAGATTAGTAGATTCAAGACTTTTAAGACTTTTTAAGACCCCACTGGAACCTTGAGTTTTACGCAGATGGACTTGAAGGCTGGTATCAGCGCTTGAAGAAGGGTGTTGACCCAAACCAGTGTTTCTCAACCTTTTTTGAACAAACACCCACTTACGGCATCAGGAGCCTCCTGCTAACCTTCCTATCCACGAAAAAAAAATTACGTTATTCTGTAAGTAATGCGACGGATATGTTTGCAGAGGACATGGTGGGTTATATAGCTCAGTAGGTAAAGCCCCCCTCACCTCATCATTGGCCACCTGGCGCCCCCCAAAAACTACATTGCGGAGGTATGGGGTGGGGGGGCCAGGTGGGAGTATGTATGTATGTGAGTATACGTCGAACACAGGCTCCTTACACTGGGAGGGGGGGTGCGTGATCTATAATGTTGTAATATACAACAATGACTAATGCCCCCCATTTGTGCCTTAGCGCTCCCCTCTCAGCTTTCTCGTTCCAAACGCCCCCCGAAGATGTCCCAATGCCCCCTGGGTGAGCGGTACTGCCCCCATTGAGAAACACTGACCTAGACAGAGCATTATGTTGAAAAATAAACATTGTAACTTAAAATTGTCCTTTTCCACATACTTTTTGACGCTCCCTCGTATACAACCTGTAACAAAGGCAAAAGTGCCAGAAAAGGCAACAGAGAACAGGTTGTTGTTGTGGAAGTAGGACAGTCCTTAGAAACAGAGTTATGTAATATCAACAAACAACAGGTCCCCAACGCAAACATCATGTAAGCACACAAGAGCATGCAAATCTTATAAATGTATTGCACCTTTACTGGTACAAATTGCCCCTGGAATAAGCTCTTCATAAATAAATAAATAAATAAATAATATGAGATGAATCACTTGCTGTTCATAAAAGCCTGCATCATATCTATGGGCAGAGGGAAGACGATGGTGGAGTTCTTCTCGGCTGCGATGGTGTTGAGGGTCTGCAGGTAACGCAGCTGGAGCGCAGACGGAGACTCGGCAATCACCAGAGAGGCCTCTTTCAGGGCCCGGGACGCCTTCATTTCACCCTCGGCAGCGATGATCTGAAACACAACAACATCGTTTCCACACATGGCTCCACTCCATCCTGTCTTCAGCTGCGGGAGACTTTCGTGACCAATTTTTCATCAGATCTGTAAAACCTCAGTCATATCTTCAGTATCACAAATCTGTAAGTCTTTCTGTGATTACTCACCTGAATCTCTTGCATCACGGTGAACAATTTCTTAGTGCCAGCCACCATAAACAAACCATTTGTTTACAAACAGAGCCAGTAGGTAACTTGGGCATCTTCGGAATTTTGTCACGACGTGCATTGTGGGAAACGGAGGTTCACGCAGCTGCTACACACGACGCGGAAACGGCAGGAGCTCCCTTCCCTCAATGCATATCCCTCCAGCCATTTCCGCATTTCAGCCATTTCCGCATCGAGTTTGTTTCATACATATAATATCATATGGTTACACTGCTGCCGCTGCTGCTGCTAGGCGGCTGTGTGAACCTCCGTTTCCCACAATGCACGTCGTGACAAAATTCCGAAGATGCCCAAGTTACCTCCCGGCTCTGTTTGTAAACACTTGGTTTGTTTATGGTGGATGGCACTTTGAAATTGTTCACTGTAACGCAAGAGATTCAGGTGAGTAATCACAGAAAGACTTACAGATTCTTGATACTTAAGCTATAACTGAGGTTTAACAGATCTGATGAAAAATTGGTCAGTCTCCTGCACCTTTAATATTGAGCTTTACCTTCGCCCTCGCTTCCCGGCTGGCCTCCGCCTCCGCCGCCATCGCTCTCTGCAGCTGTTGGGGCAGCTTCACATCCTTTATCTCGACCCGCTCTACCTTAATACCCCAGGGATCAGTGGCTTCATCCAGAGATTCCTATCAATATTGAAGCACGTGCAGTCATCGGTGCAAGAAACAGCTTACGTGAAGTGAAACAATCCACCAATACTAAACAGGAGCTGGATGTATTCTCACCTGCATGCTAAGCGATATGCCCTCCCGGTCAGATAAGAGTTCTGCCAGGTTTTTAGTACCGAGTACATTTCTCAGAGTGGTTTGAGCCAACAGTCGAGTCGATGAGTGTGCATTTGATACGTTCGCCACAGAGGAGATGGGGCAGTTTATCCTAAAGTAAACCACTCCATCCACAGCCACTGTCACTGAGTCTTTCGTTAGAATCTGCAGCAGTAAAAACACATTTATTTAGTAGACTAGAATTGTTACATGATTCAGTATTCTTAATATTTATAAATGGCACAGTCTGTTGTCTGTCCTGCCTTTGGGGGAGGTGCTACAGGAGCCTTTGGACTAAAACAAACAGGTTCAGGACCCATAACCTCATCCTTGCACTTTCATGAACTCTCTTGCACTTTACATCTTGTGTATTGTAAATATTCGCATTCACCTACATATTCATATTCATATTCATATTTTCATATTTACTGTATAGATTATATTGATGCTGTTTACATTCACCTTATAGACTTAGCGCCATTAAAAACGCAAGGGTCAGAATGATATGTATATTTGGAGATGTATTAAATTAATTGATTTGGGGTTACCTTTACACTACCAGTTAAAAGTTTGGACTCACCTTCTTATTTAAATGGCATGAGATGGACCGCTGATGGTCAACAAGTGCTCAGCATCACTGGGAACTCCTTTAAGACTTTTGGAAAACATTTCAGGCGACTACCTTATGAAGCTCATCGAGAGAGAGCCAAAGAATGTGTAAAGCAGTAATAAAAGCAAAATGTGTCTATTTTGAAGGATCTAAAATGTAAAACACACTTTGAGTTATGTCACACCTTTTTTTAACTAGATAATTCCATATGTGTTCATTCATAGTTTTGATGCCTTCAGTGAGAATCTACAATGTAAATAGTCATGAAAATAAAGAAAAACCAGGTGACTCCAAACTTTTGACTGGTAGTGAATATTTAAGAGGGAAGCACTGGTCATTAGAGATGGAACTGTGGACAAATTGTGATCAACTTAACATGTTTATTAAATGCACTTAATACAGATACTCAGAAATTGAAAGTGTCATCATTACCTCCGCCAAGGAACAGCAGAGGTTATGTTTTCATCGGGGTTTGTCTGTTTGGTTTGTTTATCTGTTAGCAAGATAACTGAAAAAGTTATAGATGGATTTTCAGGAAATTTTCAGGAAATATTGATACTAGCACAAGGAGCAAATGATTAGATTTTGGTGGTGATCGGGAAGGGGGGACGGGGGGGTTGGAATTTTTGTTTGTCTGTTTGTCTGTCAGCTAGAAAATTCAAAAAGTTATGGAAGGATTTTGATGAAATTTTCAGGGAATGTTGATACCGGCACAAGGAACAAATGATTCCTGATCATTGGGGGGCTGATCTGCCTTAACAGAGGTCTGTGCTCTTCGTGTGTTCAATATCGGGTGTGTCCACTTCTGGCTTCCAAACAAGCAATGGAGCGACGACACATGGAACTGTCAAGTCTCATGATCCTGTCCTGAGAAATCCGAGCCTGTCTCACGCTCCTTGGCACTCAGATGGCTGATTGTACTGCGATCACAGCACAGACGACGAGCGACTTCACCACAGCTCACACCTGCGTGTAACATGCCAATGGCACATTCTCTTTTGTATCGTAAGTCGTGGCATTTTGAGCTGGCAAAAACATTTTGGCATTTTCTTTGCTGCCTTTATATCGGCTATTGACCACACCTAAAGTTACCAGTCAAGTGTGACTCTGAACAACAGGTTCAATTCAATGTCCGACAATAACCCTTTCATGCATGAATTGTGAGAACCTTAGTCAAGATTTTTTTCTTCAGTGTTATTATTCCTCCTTAGGCATGAAAAAAACAAAGCGATCGAGTTTTTTTTTTCTATGGAGTTACAAAAATGTCCATGCATTTAATTTTTGAAGTAAAGAAACGTGTTTAAAACCCAATATCAGAAAGTGATATGAAAACAATGATATAAAAACATTTTTAATGCTGCTAATCTGATGTCTTCTCACATTTTAACATATTCTAATGCTAGTAATTACTCACTTCATGGAGATAATATGCAAAAAAGAAAAACCTTCTTTAACAAATAACAATTGATTTATACTTAAACATGTTACTGCAGATCAGGTTTATCAAGAACAGCAAAGTTACAGTAATAGTATGAATGTCAGTGTATGGGATGGTGCGTAAGTGTTCACTGTGTTGGCTGATATGGAACTAAAACATCAAAACCCATGAATATACAAGAGAACAGCTGGAGAAGAACTGTCCACTGGAGTGACCTATGCATGAAAGGGTTAAGGGATTAGTCCAAATGCCGATGTTGCACGTGTTGGGAATGAAAAAAAAAAAAAAAAAACAGCTGTTAACTGTGTTACTCATCTCGTGAACAACGTATACAAAATAGGCACCTGAGTGAATCGTTTTCTGGAAATTACACCGCATGTTTGGACCGTGCGTTTTTAATGGTGCTAAGTATATTAATATTCAGATCTTATGTACATTCTGGTTCGACCAGGGGTCGGCAACCCTGGTCCTAGAGAGCCACTATCCTGCATGTTTTAGATGTATCCCTCTTCCAACACACCTGAAACAAATGATAAGCCTATCATCAAGCTCTGCAGAAGCCTGATAATGACCAGCAGGTGTGCTGGAAGGGGGACGCATCTAAAACATGCAGGATAGTGGCTCTCTAGGACCAGGGTTGCCGACCCCTGGGTTAGACTTAGTCTTGTACCTGTGACACGCAAAGACAGTAAAGTTGAATCTAATCTAATCTAAAATTCAATTGTGTCAGAACTGGCTGTTTTACTGTTTAACATTAAATCACAAGGGGGCACTAGAACACATGTAAACATTTGGTTTTTGGACCAAACCTGTAAAACCATTCAGAATTTTTTCCCGTCTTTCATGTTGGACTAGTGGACTACTCTGCTCTATCGTCCTATTTTGCATCGATATTTTCCTTTCAATGCATTTTTATCAGTTTTCTTTTGGGATTACATGGCATTCCTGTATATTCACACACTTTAATATGCTATCAGAATATCAGAAAACTGACCTCTTGTGGAGGGATGTCAAAGGAAACTGTTCTCAGATCAACTTTCACAAAGGCATCAGTGCATGGCAGGACAAAGAAAAGTCCTACAAAGAAATACACATCCTGATTGTAATTGTCAAAAAGGCTTTTGCATTTTACTTTCTTTATCAGTTCTTGTTTAATATGATTAAAAAGGTAAATAGTCAAACACTGAGCTAGATATACATGTTCAATTTTCAGTAAGAAGACCTACTGGGTTTGGACAGCTGGGTTTTCTTACATTTTTTTTACACAGTTGCTACAGTTATGAATATCACACTGAATCAAAACATACCTGGGCCTTTTGGTTTCCTGTCTAGGATCCTCCCGAGTCGAAATATGACGGCGCGCTCATACTCGTTCACTATCTGCATGATTACAAAGGGAAAATGTCAGATTACATAAACAGTTAAACAATGCTACGATCACTGAAAATGCCTCAACAAACCTAAAACTAATAAGTTTGTCACGTGCAGACTTGACCATGAAATTTCTAAAAATACAATGCATTAAATGTGGAAAGTTGATCAGGAAATAACACGAGATGTGCACCACTGAGAATATACTCTACCTTAAGACACATGAATATGGAGAGAGGGAAGGTTACAATAATAAATAAGAGGGATACGAGGACCAGCAACCAGCCAAAACATCCCAGTCGTCCTGAGTTTTTATCTGTGGATGAAGTGGAAAAGATGCTTGTATTTGCAACTGATCTAATCATATTTTTCATAGTCCCACTGTAGAACCCAAACTTATGTGCATTTAGACAGGAGTAGTAGTAGTAGTAGTAGCAGTAGTAGTAGTTGTAGTAGTAGTAGTAGTAGTAGTAGTAGTAGTTGTAGTAGTAGTAGTAGTAGTAGTAGTTTTCTGCCCATGTTTACAGCAGTAACATGATCCATCTGCGACAACACCTCAACAAAAACGGTTTGTGATCTGTGTGTTGGAGCCACACATCTCATTTGGCTCTACTGACGTAATTAGTCTCTGAGGGAGGTCAGGTAACATCCAAAACCAGCTGAGTCACACCTGTGTTTGGTAACACTGCTTAACTGTTGTGAGATCTTCCTTAAAATGCTTATATAATGATCACTCATTTGGTTTGAGAGTCAGAGCGAGGGAATGTCCCATATTCTACTTTTTCAGTCAGTTTAGGCCTGGAAATACTGTGTTTATTATTATTATTATTATTATTATTATTATTATTATTATTATTATTATATCAGTCATTATAGCCCCAAAATCGAGTTTTGGGGATATAATGCTTTTACCCCAACCGCCACTGCCGGATATCCTTCATGTGAATGCGATAACTAGGACAGATTTGGTTGGAATTCTTATCCCTTGATAGCCAACATAGGGGACTCCTAGTGGAAGAACTCTATCGATTTCAGCTTCTCCATGAGTATTATAAGCTAGGGTGCCGCTAGCAATGGAAGGCCCTACGAAAGCTAAACGATGTGGGCTAGGGATGCACCAATACCACTTTTTTCCAGACCGAGTACTTACATTTGAGTACTTGCCGATACCGAGTACCGATACAAGTACTTAATAATCCCATTCCAGTTGTTAGTTCCTTTTGTAAATGTGCTTTATTGTCGTTGTCATTAGTCTGACTGGAACAAAGTGCTGCTACTGACATTTAATGTGTTGGAATGAACGTTTCTCAATTAATCCACCAGGGGGCGCTGCTCTGAATTAACCATACTGGACAAATACCATGAAGAAGAGTAAAGTTTTTTTGAGAAAAAGAAGAAAGTCAGCAATAACAAACATGGAGATGACGGAGGCAACACTAATGTGATACTAAAATTGCAGCGTTTTCACTGGTAAGGTTTAACAGCTTAGCTTCAGCCGGTAGAGAAAAGAGAAATGAGTCATAAGTTTCGTTTTCACGTCTGTTGGCAGCGGTCCGCACCGTTCCATACTCCAGCTGGTATTCTCATTCTGTTTACGCATCCGCGAGCACCTGGAAAACGGATGGAATGTTCGCAGAGGACGGACAGAACGCTGCGTCTGTATCTGTCTGTGTCTGTAACGTTACTTGCAGTCAGCGTTACTTTTATCACCGTCATTTATTTTGAAAAATCTCCACACTCCCCACACATTATTCCACCACCATGTACCTGCTGCACTGAACTGTGAATGTCACACGGCCGTATGTGGTGCATTTGTATCGGATATCTTTTACGAGTACGAGTACACACACTGAGTATCGGAGCCGATGATGATACTCGTATCGGTATCGGTGCATCCCTAATGTGGGCCCTTTAGAAAATTCAGTGTCTTATCAAGTTGTCAGAGCTGGGGGATGGGTGGGGGCACCAGTTATATGCGTGGGGGTGTGGTCCATAACTAAGGTAACTAACGCTGGTGTGAAGCGAAAGTGAAACTTTACATGCTTTCAACGTCCGACTCCCGGCTTCTATACCTCTATTATACAGCAGACCTTACACGAAATTTTAACAACTTCTAACCAGTGTCCACTGGGCCCCCTCCACTGTTCTATGGGCCCCCCAGAAATGCTGGGCCCCATGAATTTGTCATGTTTAACCCACCTCCCCTTACGGCGCCCCAGATTCTAAGTCATCCAAATGGGAGTGCTTTCGTTGAAAAATCAGTTTTTTGGACATAAATCAAGAATAATTTAGGCTGATTGGGATAAAATCCAGTTCATATTGATCGTCTTACGAATGTCCGTTTTTGGTTCTCTGACCATTATTCTGCCACTAGCCACTATCAGGTCGATGTAGCTCAAACTGAGTTCATATCGATTAACCATTCTCTTTCTTCATGCCACTAACTTGAGTTTACATGATGTAAAACAGAGGATTGGGGGGATTTCGGGAATATGCCCTTGCTGTCCCACCCTGACAGTGTAAGCCTCATTGAAGTTATGTCATCACTAGTGTTTGTCTTTGTTTATCTGTGTGGATAGGGCTGCACAAAAAGTAATTTTATTGAAGAAATGTGGATTTCTCTGCTTGTTTTCCAGGCTTTATTAGTGCAGAAATATACATTTATCAGTGTTTCCATCTCTAAACCTCTAATATTTAGAATGGAAATGATTATAAATGACCATTTATTTGATGATGTGATTCTTAAGCTGAGACCAATAATAAAGAATTACAACTCCAAAAAATGAGACATGGCTGGAATATATGGAAGTACATCTCTGTCATCAGATTTTGAATTATAAAAGACACTTAATTTGTATCACTGAATTTTTTTGCACTGAAATTAAGTATCTGAATTTTTTGCACCTGAATTTTTTAAATTCTAAATTTATGAACATAGTTGAATTCAGAGACAATTCAGATACTTAATTTCAGTGCAAAAAAATGTTCAGATATTTAATTTCAGTGCAAAAAAATGTTCAGATACTTAATTTCAGTGCAAAAAAAAATTCAGATACTTAATTTCAGCGCAAAAAAAAATTCAGATACTTAATTTCAGTGCAAAAAAATGTTCAGATATTTAATTTCAGTGCAAAAGTGCAAAAAAAAAATTCAGATACTTAATGTCAGTGCCAAAAAAAATTCAGATTCTTAATTTCTGTGTAAAAAAAAATCAGATATTTAATTTCAGTGCAAAAAAATGTTCAGATATTTAATTTCAGTGCAAAAAAATGTTCAGATACTTAATTTCAGCGCAAAAAAAAATTCCGATACTTAATTTCAGTGCAAAAAAAAATTCCGATACTTAATTTCAGTGCCCAAAAAAATTCAGATACTTAATTTCAGTGTAAAAAAAAATTCAGATACTTAATTTCAGTGCAAAAAAAAAGTTCAGATATTTAATTTCAGTGCAAAAAGTGCAAAAAAAAAAAATTCAGATACTTAATTTCAGTGCAAAAAAAAAATTTCATGTACTTAATTTCAGTGCAAAATAAAAATGTTTAGATACTTAATTTCAGTGCAAAAAAAAATTTAAAAAAATCTGATACTTAATTTCAGTGCAAAAAAATTGTTCAGATACTTAATTTCAGCGCAAAAAAATCCAGATATTTCAGTGCAAAAAAAAAAAAAAATTTAGATACTTAATTTCAGTGCAAAAAATAAATAAATAAATAAAATTCAGTGCTACAAATTCAATGTCTTTTATAATCCAAAATCTGATGACACAGATTTACTTCCATAGGATAGTGGAGATGTTTTACAATAAATGGGTGAGGAAAAATTATTGAAATGTTTAGAAACAGTTAATCAAATACAGATAGGGAGAGATTTGGATATTTCAGCCTTTGTTGTGCAGTAAAGAATTAAAAGATTCAAGAAATCTGAATATATTAGTTAGAAAAGAAAAATGCAAGCCTGAATATTATGATCTTCAGTTCCCCATATGTTAAGAATCCTTATTCATCTATAGCTGATAGAACATGAGTCAGGATCAGTTTAAGAAATGTTCGACAGCTTCTATAATGTAGACTTAAAGCCACTAATGCCATTTCTACTGTGTTTTCTTCTTTGGTCCACACTGTACTCTGGAGGAAACAGCATCCATTTGTTCCCATAAAGACCATCATACTGACCACAGTTCACATTGACACTAAGTGATGGTACATCCCAGAAACCTCTGAGACTCTACAGTTACAGACGCAGTAAATGTAAGGCTTCCTTCTGGAAGAGTAATGTTTGAACTGCCCTTGTCTACACTGCAAAAACAACCCTAGTAGAAATAAGCCAGACATCCTTAAATGTGATCACATTTTAACTTATAAATCTAACCTCTGAAATACTTAAAACCAGAAAGGTTTATTTATCATATTTATTAAAAAAAAAAAAAAAAAGTTTATTTAAAAAAAGTTGGTAAAATTAGTGCTGTTTTCTTGATAATGCTGATTTCAACTATAATTACGTACTTACAGGGTGGGGAAGCAAAATTTACAATATTGTGAGGCAGGGATTGAAAGACAGTGTATGACCAATTAGTTTATTGAAAGTCATGAGAATTTATTTGCCACAAGAAAATGTACATAATAGAAAATGTTTTTATTCTATGTGTCCTCCTTCTTTCTCAATAACTGCCTTCACACGCTTCCTGAAACTTGCGCAAGTGTTCCTCAAATATTGGGGTGACAACTTCTCCCATTCTTCTTTAATAGTATCTTCCAGACTTTCTCGTAATAGTTTTGCTCATAGTCATTCTCTTCTTTCCATTATAAACAGTCTTTATGGACACTCCTACTATTTTTGAAATCTCCTTTGGTGTGACGAGTGCATTCAGCAAATCACACACTCTTTGACGTTTGCTTTCCTGATTACTCATATGGGCAAAAGTTTCTGAAAAGGTATGGATAATAGTGTTAGGTATGATTATGACATCAATATATGTTTGGTTTCAAAACAACTGACGTAGTGCCTGCTGAATAAAAACAACTAAATGTTCATTGTAAATTTTGCTTCCCCACCCTGTAAAAGTTTAACGCTTCATCAAAAATTTCAAGCGGCAAAAAGCAAAAACAAAAAAAAGTGGTAGGTTTTCCTGAAACCGAATACTTCCTTTTCTGTTTGTGCTGTCTTTACGAACGTTAACTGTAAAATTTGGTCATACTAGTGTTGTGGGAGTTTCCCGTCAGTCAAAATCAGATGAAGACTATATTCTGACACTAATTTACTGTAACTGAATACTAAGTCCTATTTTAACCCTTTCATGCACAGTGGTCACTACAGTGGACATTTATTCTACAGCTGTTCTCTTGTATATTCATGGATTTTATTGTTTTAGTTCCATATCAACCAACACAGTGTGCACTTATGCATCATCCCATACACTGACATTCATAGCATTGCTGTAACTTTGCTGTTCTTGATAAACTCGATCCGCAGTAACATGTTTGAGTGTAAATCAATTCCTTGTTATTGTTATGAGACTGTAATTAACAGGGTTTTTTTTAAACAAGTTTTTTTTTTTTTTTTTTTTTTTTTTTTTTTTGCAAATTATCTCCATAAAGTGAGTAATAACAACTAATATTATAGTATGTTAAAATGTGACAAAACATCAGATTAGCAGCAATTAAAAAAAAATGCATTTCATAGTTTTCACACAATATATCAGTAAATACATGTACTCATGGTGTCCAGCTGAGTGGAAATTTTTGCACTTCCATGAAAAATAGGTTCATAAAAAAATTCAATCGCTGCGTTTTTTTTTTTTCATGCCTAAAGAAGAATAGAAACAGTCAGGAAAATAAATCTTAAGTTTCTCAAAATTCATGCATGAAAGGGTTAATAGAAGTTAAAAAATTTAACTTAACTATACTCTATACCTAAGTGGTGATCTGATACAGACACTTATGTATCAAAAATGAGCCGGGCCAGTCAGTCTTCAGAGCCTTACATGTGTTTATTCATGAAGCACACAAAGTAAACACACGGGACGGTTCTCCGGAGAAGAGCCGACGTTCTGAATTCACAAGCTTTTATACCCTTTTTCCCATCCTTCTAGAAGGTTCGGGGTATTTTTCCACTAGCAGAAACCCTCCCATGGTTTCTATCACCCCCGGAAGCTCCCTCCATTAAAACCATCTTTGGTCAGGCACATCCGTGTTGTTTATCCTACTTGCTGCATACACACGAGGTCATTTTTGGTCTTCTTATCACTTCTTTTGTTTCTTCTCAATTAGGTAGTGCAGCTGAGCGGTCACACGCCCAGACACGTGCCAGATGAGCCACTAGTTGGTCTGGGCGTACTGCCAGTGGCCTTGGACACACTGCCCAGGAGTTACAAACCTTCTAAGATCAGATGCATAAGTTTGCAGCTGGTCACTAAACTTCATATGACAAACAGCAGAGAATCCTTCTATCCCAAATCGTTTACTATTAGTTACATAAACTTGCACGTGCAGGGCCTTCTCCATGGAAAAAAAAAACATGTGCAGGGCCTTCTCCAAACAGAGTATCTCTCTACATTATTTACATTATCTAAATAGTGTATCCCTCTACATTATTTACATTATTTTATTTTCTACACTAGCAAAAACATTCTCAGAGTATAGTACAGTCTACTCTCGTTATACCGCCAACTTCCGTTCACGGCCAAATTGGCGGTATAGCGAAAATGGCGTTACAACGGGTTGCGTCCATAATGTGCATGTCTTTACTATGTGATGTCTATGCTGCCTCCGTTAACCCGTTCTAATTGCGTTTCTAAATAAATCTTGATTCTGTTATGTTGTAAGGGATCATTTAAAGTGGGGAAAAATTTTAAGCATTATTATACCGTGTCGGGAAATGACACCCCATCATCTTGAGGCTTTGGCTTAATCCCACGTCCTCTTCCCGACATCCTGACCTACTGAGTGTTCTGCGATAAATGAACGGTGGCCGTTCCGTAGACCTACTTGTAGCTTGTCGACGCTTGTCAGCGTCTGGCGCGTTTGTTTCAGTGCATTGTTAAAATTTATGTGTACTCGATGGCAATCACGCTGGCGGTATAACGGTCGGGAAATCAGTGGTATAAGTGTTGTTTGTGCATGGAACTGGGCTGGCGGATGGCGATAGGTGGAAATGGCGGTAGCTAATGGAATAATGCATTGGGGATTTTTGTGCAATGATTTTGGTCGGCGGTGAGCGAAAATGGCGGTATAACGGCGGGCGGTTTAACGAGAGTAGACTGTATGTGATATAAAATTAACAAAGTTAGAGTTAGGACTAGCGTTAGGGTTACAGTTAGAGTTTGAGCTAGAGTTAGGCAACGGGGTTCTTAGGGTTAAGGTAAAGGTTAGGGGTTAAAGAAAGGGTTAGGGTTAGAGGAATCGGGTTAGGATTAGGATTAGGGTTATGGTTAGAGTTCGGATTAGGGTTATGGTTATAATTCAGAGTTAGGGCTAGGGTAGGGCTAGGGTAAGGCAGTGGTTTCCAGCCTTTTTTATTGCCATTTTAACATCACAAATTTCTGGCGACCCCAAACATTCAAACCTGAGACATTTTTTTGCTAAAGTTAATTTGTTTTGATCAGGTAATAGTTTGCTATACTATGTTGCACATAAATGTTAATTTTAAATGACATTTTTTCTATATAATGTATATTATTATGGACAGAGGCAGAAAAACCAGGTGTAAATTACTGCACAAAGTGAGAATTGTACTTTCATAGTCATAATATAATGTTCTATGAAATGTGGTCATAATATAGTATGTGATGTGAATTTGTTTTTGGTCATTGTATAGCATGTGATGACATTTGGTCGTACTATAGTACTTAAAAGTAATTTGTTCATAGTATAATATGTGATGTGAAATGTGGTCATAGTACCATATGCGATGAAATTTGGTCATGGTAGGGTTAGGGCTGGCTTAAGGGTTAAGGCTAGGGTGAAGGTTTAGGGTTAGGGTTAGAATAAGGGTTAGGGTTAGGGTTAGGGCAGCAGTTCAGGTTAGGTCATAGTATATTATGTGATGTGAAATGTGGTCATAATATAGTAGAGGGGTGGCCAACCCTGGTCCTGGAGAGCCACAATCCAGCATGTTTTAGATGTTTCCCTCTTTCAGCACACCTGATGGTCGTTATCAGGCTTCTGCAGAGCTTGATGATAGGCTTTTCATTTGAATCAGGTGTGTTGGAAGTAGGAAACATCTAAAACATGCAGGATTGTGGCTCTCCAGGACCAGGGTTGGCCACCCCTGATATAGTATACTAGTCAACATTTGCTAGGGATCAGTTTTATATTTGCACAATAATTGATGTTGTATAATATTTTGGGTGACTTCATATATTATGTGTGTACTTTGGCTAGTCATGTAAAGAAAAATGGACCAAAAGGTAAAAAAAAAAACATAAATTTTTATTGCACTTTCAAAAGGGTGACACAACCCTAGAAATTAGAGTTCACAACAATTACTCTTCCAATTTTGTTTTCACTGAAACCACTCAGAATGTTCTGAAACACATACGGTGTGATGTCAATAATGTGTATGGCCACCATCCGCATCCGCAGGCTGTACTCCACTGGGAAAATAAACTGTCAAGTTTCCAGAATTACACCCCCGAATATAGCAAAGTTATAGTCCTGATCCCTAGCAAATGTTGACTAGTGTATGTGGGTTAAGGTTAGAGCTAGGGTTAGGGTTTGATCTTGGGTTAGGATTAGGGCTAGGGTTAGAGCTAGGGTTAGGTTTAGGGCTGGGTTAGGGTTAGAGCTAGGGTTAGGGTTAGAGGTAGGGTTAGGTTTAGGGCTGGGTTAGGGTTAAAACTAGGGTTAGAGGTAGGGTTAGGGTTAGAGCCAGGGTTAGGGTTAGAGCTAGTGTTAGCATTAGAGGTAGGGTTAGGGTTTGAGCTAGGGTTAGGGTTAGAGGTAGGGTTAGGTTTAGGGCTGGGTTAGGGTTAGAACTAGGGTTAGAGGTAGGGTTAGAGCCAGGGTTAGGGTTAGAGCTAGTGTTAGCATTAGAGGTAGGGTTAGGGTTTGAGCTAGGGTTAGGGCTAGGGTTAGGGTTAAAGCCAGGGTTAGAGGTAGGGTTAGAGCCAGGGTTAGGGTTAGAGCTAGGGTTTGGGTTACGGTTAGGGATACGGTTAGAGCTAGGGTTAGGGTCAGGGGTAGAGTTTGGGTTAGAGCTAGGGTTAGGGATGGGGTTAGGATTAGGGTTAGGGATGGGGTTGGGGTTAGGATTAGGGTTAGGGTTAGAGCCAGAGTTAGGGTTAGAGCCAGGGTTAGGGTTAGAGCTAGGGTTTGGGTTAGAGGTAGGGTTAGGGATTCGGTTTGGGCTAGGGTTAGAGATAGGGTTTGGGTTAGGGCTGGGGTTATGGTTAGGTCATAGTATATTATGTGATGTGAAATGTAGTCATAATATAGTATGTGGGTTTGGGTTAGGGTTAGAGCTTGGGTTAGGGTTAGAGCTTCGGTCAGGGCTAGGTCATAGCGCATTATGTGATGTGAATTTGTTTTTGGTCATTGTATAGCATGTGATGATATTTGTTCATATTAAAGTATGCAATGAAATCTGGTCATGGTATAGTAGGTCATATGAAAACGTGTAGAAAAAAATTTGTCATGGTATAATACGTGATAAAGTTTTGTCATATAATCTAATATGTGATATATTTGGTCAGAGGATAGTACATGGAAAAAAACTGGTCTCATGACAGGATCTAATTAAATATTTCCACAACACAGAAGACATGTAGAGAATGAGCTAAATACTATAATTATTATTACTATTATCATTATTATACTATTATTCTTCAAAATAATCTTTAGAAACATTACCTTCAACATTGTCCATGGTGGTGATCTGGAGCTTTCCTTGGGTAACCATGTCTGCAGTGCTGGATGTTGTGGAGATCATCCCAACCAGTCGTCAGTGCTGTGACTGTGGAGACTGCTCCTGTTTACCCACAGTATACGATCCCCCAGGAGGGTGTGGCCTGTCTCCCTCCCTCATCACCTGATACTTTGCATTACACATATGTGTTCACCGGCTCACCACTTGATTCTAGGAACCAGACGATGTTTACAAACAGCGTCATGAACCATAAACCTGAGATTCTATGTGATTGTCGTCTAGGAAACGATGGTATTCAACTAGTGCGTTTTCACTTTAGACTACTACATTCAAACCAGCAGTGACACCTGTTGAGTTCCAGGTTATGAATAAGCAATAGATATAAGCAGGTAGTGAAATATGAGAGCTGGGTGAGGCACAAGACGCTCTCTCCGTCCTTATAATCTAATCTAAACTTCCTACTAAAACGTGGGAACCCTTTAAATTTATAATACGTGTTATAATAATCTCCAGCGCAAGAAAGAAATACATGGGATAGAATGTGCAAGGGACACAAAATAGTCCTTAAAAATTACAGGTGAATATATATTTAATATCTGATAGAAGTGGTTTATGATTATATTTTATTTTCCTGATGAAATGCTGCACAGAACACCGTGGTCTGACTTTCTGTGCGAGCTTCAGTGTCATAAGAAGTGACATGTGAGCTGGTGGTTTACTGTCATTTTTCAGGCAGGCCCCTTTAATGAGTTGTTATATGATACTTGGGCACAGAGGAGGGAGTTCTCTGCATCTCTGCATCAGGTTCATGTGTGCGTCGTTATTCCAGGAAACATTTTATACCAGAAAAATAAACGGATGTGCTTTAATATTCTACTATACAGCACATATCTGTAACTGTCTGGTATTATGTGCCTCTGTAGTGCATGGTTTTACTAGTGACTTTATTTCAATTATGACATTAAAACTAAACAACAAAAAAGATTTATGTAAAAGAAAGGAACACATTTGAAAAGGAGCAGGGAGAAGTTTAACTTAAAATCTCCCGCTACCTTACTTTTTAAATGTTTGTTTTTTTTTTTATTCATTTATAATTTGTTATCATTTTTATGTTTGTTTTTTTTTTCATTTTTTTTGTAAAATTTAATTTTTTAAAATTATTTTATCTGTATGCTATTTTTATGTTTATGTTTATGTTTACGCATTTGGCAGACGCTTTTTTCCAAAGCGACTTACAGGGGAAAACAAATTAAATCACTCAATCAATCAAATTTTATTTATATAGCGCCAGATCACAAGAAAGTTATCTCTTGACATTTTATATATAGAGTTGGTCAAAACCAGACTCTAAGTCAATTCTACAGAAACCCAACAGAATACTTTTAAGTCAGTTCCCAAATGAAATTTTCTCTATATCTAACCTTTAAGTGATTTATCACCATTTATTTAAAATCTTACCCTCTGTATTCTTTATTTTATCAGTATAAATCAGGTGTTTTTATTAATTTTGATTTTATTTTTTTAAATTTATTTTGTAATTTTTAAAACATTTTTTATTGTTTTTTTAATTTATGTATTTATTTTAAATTTTAAATTTTTATTTTTTGATTTTATTTTTTTATTTTTATTATTTTTAAAAACTTTTTTTTTTTTTTTATAAAAGAAAGGAAAACATTGAAAAAGGAGCGGGGTGAAGTTTAACCTCTAATCTCCCGCTCCTTTAGATTTAATATAGAACAGGGGTTTCTTGAACAGTGCTTGTATTAACACTAGGATGTAGACCCTTGCCTCCCCTTTGGAGGGCAGGGTCATGATTGTAGACCAGTGTATTCAGTCTGAAGAAAACCTACACCAATGGGACATATTTTCCTCATGAGGATGTTTGTGCTGAGCTCAGTGGGATTCTGAGTCTGAGTTCAGAAGTCAGATTTGTGTCTAAGGCTCCGTTCAGATGCAGGTAAACGTAGCCCAAATCCCATTTGTCTGCCCATGTGTGACCTGTATCTGATCTGTTAAAGACAGTTTGAACAGCACTAATCCTACCCAGACCACTTTCATATGTGGTTCTAAATCTGATACGTGTGTGATATATTTACCTCCGCCAAGGACGTTATGTTTTTGCCAGGGTTTGTTTGTCTGTCTGTCTGTCTGTTTGTCTGTTTGTCTGTCCGTTAGTGTGCAACATAACTCAAAAAGTTATGGACAGATTTTGATGAAATTTTCAGGGTTTGTTGGAAATGGGATAAGGAAGAAATGATTGAATTTTGGTGGTGATCGGGGGTAGGGGGGCCCACGGGGGGGGCGCAGACCAGAAAATTTCATCAAAATCTGTCCATAACTTTTTGAGTTATGTTGCACACTAACGGACAGACAAACAAACAAACAAACAGACAGACAGACAGACAAACAAACCCTGGCAAAAACATAACCTCCTTGGCGTGGGGGGGCTCACGGGGGGGGGGGGGCCACTGATCAGCCTTGGCGGAGGTCTGCGCTCTCCGAGTGCTTCTAGTTTTTTTTAAGTTAGGTTAGCATTTACCGTCTGGAACTCCAGTTCAAATATACATCTGTAAAAGCCTTAAAAAACAACTGATCCAATTAGAAAGTCAACTTTCACTGTTCCACTTCTGCGTTCCAACATGTTTTCATATAATCATTTACCAGCTTTCATGTCCTTTCCACACTCACACTCATATTTTTACAAACTGCTGTTTTATTTCTCCATTTTCTCTCAGTTCTGTCTAAACCATCTTGATTGACAGGTTGGAGTTGGACTTGTTCGTTGAAACTATGAGTTGGGTTCTAAGCTGATGTTCAATCCAATCCATTTTTATTGACAAAGCACACATTTAACCCTTAAAGACCCAAACAGCTGGTGACAACCAAAACCATCTACTGATCTAAACTGTTTAATACCTGTTGATCCACTAATCCTATCAATCCATGTCAATAATTGGTGTAAAATACAGTTCTTCATCTTTTCATGGTCATCAGATATGATCCATTTGGACGTTCAGAGGTTCCGTAGTTACTGTGGAAACACTGTCATCTTCTCCAACATTGATTCCCCAGTAAAACTGGTGGAGTTGGATCATTGACAGTGGATGGACACACTGGGTTTATGTTCAGTTAACGACAGATTGGACTGAAAAAGACACTGTTTATTCAGTTTGATCTGTTTCTGATAGAATTACCATCAACTTTAATCTGAGCTTTAATGAACATCTACATGATCAGTGAATTAAATATAGGAAAATACCTGATTTATACTGATAAAATAAAGAATACAGAGGGTAAGATTTTAAATAAATGGTGATAAATCACTTAAAGGTTAGATATAGAGAAAATTTCATTTGGGAACTGACTTAAAAGTAGCACTGGGTATTGAAGGGTTAAACCTTAAATACCACCTGAGGCTGTTGGAGGAAATGGAACAGGACTTAAAGTCACACTTTACAGGTTTGTGGTAAGTAGATAAACAGTTCCTCAGAATCTGCACACAAACATGCAACCTGTTCCTCTTCCACTTCTTTTCAGTGTGTCTACATTTGGTGGTCTGGTTGAACCAGGGTTCAGACTCAGGTTTAGCTCATCTGGCCCAGATGAGAGCCATGGAGTCCAGAATCTGAGTGCAGGTGACATTCAAAACCCAGTCAGATCCTCTACACTCTGAGTCTGACACAAAGAATTCAAAACAGAGGAAAACTGTGAGATGCCTGACGGGTTTAGGAGGCACTGGGTCAACCAGGGTGGAGTATGGAGACACTGAAGGACAGGCCAAGGCACAGAGACAGGACAGTCCATGGACGGACACACTGAAACCATGAGCCAACACCCGGTCCAGAGTGTGGCCCTGATCGGACGTTGGTCCACTGACTCAGGTTCATTGAAAAACTCCTGGACCAGAGGGTCACAATCACAAAATACATGAACATTAAAGGTGGGCTATGAGATGTTCTCCTGGAACGTTTTTTTTTTTTTTTTTTACTATATTCCTAAAAATCCCCTTCACACCCTATTACAACCAATTAATTAAATGCTCTGACACAAAAATAAAACAATTTAGTCACCTGTGGAACGGACAGGACTGAAAAAACACCACCCAATCATTTTGAGTGCCCGATTGAAATGATTGAACGGTGATATGTCTATCAAACTCAGCTGTCAATTGTCCCTCCCCCCTCTGTTCGTACCCCTCTTCATGCATGAATCGTGCGTTCTCAGAGGTTTGGAGCAACTGGTACAGGAAACAAAGACAGAGCAAGAGCTGGGATATATTAGTTATATTAAGTATATCAGTTATATTAACTATATTATTTATGTTACTTATATTAGTTATATTAACTATATTACTTATATTATGAGTACCTAGTTATGCCATTCGGACTGACCAGCGCCCCCGCAGTGTTTCAGGCTCTGATCAATGATGTCCTACGGGACATGTTCCATCAGTTTGTGTTTGTTTCCCTTGATGACATTCTGATCTTTTCTCAGTCTGAGCAGGAACATGTGCACTATGTCCAGTCTGTGTTGCAGCGCCTCCTTGACAACTCCCTGTTGGTGAAGGCTGAAAAGTGTGAGTTCCACGCCACCTCCATCTCGTTCTTGGGATACATCGTTGGGCAGAACCGCACGGATATGGACCCTGATAAAGTCTCTGCCGTGACCTCCTGGCTGGTCCCTGAGAACCGGAAGCAACTGCAGAGATTCCTGGGGTCCGTTGACCTCTACCGGAGGTTTATCCGTGGGTATAGCTCGGTGGCGGCCCCTCTCACCACCCTAACGTCTTTTAAGGTCCCTTTCCGGTGGTCAACGGCTGCAGATCAGGCTTTTGGGCTACTGAAGGAGCGCTTCACGTCGGCACCCATTCTGCGGGTGCCGGATCCTGAGACACAATTCATGGTAGAGGTGGATGCCTCTGACGAGGGGGTAGGGCCAGTGCTGTACAGCGTTTGGCAGACCACCTTAAAATGCATCCTTGTGCCTTCTTTTCCAGGCAGCTACCTCCTGCCAAAAGAATTGACGACATCGGTAAGCGGGAGCTGTTGGCAGTGAAGTTGGCCCTGGAGGAATGGCGGCACTGGCTGGAGGGAAAGAAGGTTCCATTCCTGGTCTGGACAGACCATAAGAACCTGGAGTACATTCGTTCTGTGAAAAGACTGAATTCCCACCAAGCTTGGTGGTCACTGTTTTTGGTCCCAGTGCATGCCTGCAGAACCGCCTGTTTAGGCCTCAGTGCTCACAATAGTATATAGTCTATTGACTAGACTATATACTATTGGATATAGTGTAGTCAGTAGTATATACTAGTATTACTCGAGAAACTCGAGGTTTCTGCCTGTTAAAGGGAAGTTTTTCCTCGCCACTGTCACCAGTCACAAGTGTTTGCTCCTGGAGGATTCTGTTGGGTTTCTGTAAATTGACTTAGAGTCTGGTTTTGACTAACTCTATATATAAAATGTCAAGAGATAACTTTCTTGTGATCTGGCGCTATATAAATAAAATTTGATTGATTGAGTGATTTAATTGGTTTTCCCCTGTAAGTCGCTTTGGAAAAAAGCGTCTGCCAAATGCGTAAACATAAACATAAACATAAACATATTATACGACTATACTTCATATTATTGTGACCACCATAGTGGTCACTATATGAACATATACATATATACACATATATACACACACACACACACACACACACATATATATATATACACACACACACACACACACACACATATATATATATATATATATATATATATATATATATATATATATATATATATATGTATATATACACATACATATATATATCACAGTAGAGATTGAAATCCAGTAGGATTCGTAATCCTACTAGGACAGATTGAAATTTTAGTTTGTCTTAGGACAAACTGAAATCCTATCTGTCCTTGGGTTAGGGTTAGGGTTAGGGGGGGTTGTGGGAGGGGGTTAGGGATAGAGTTAATCTTCAGATCCTAATTTCTTGTAGGATTTCAGTTTGTCCTAGGACAAACTAAAATTTCAATCTGTCCTAGTGGGATTACAAATCCTACTAGGACAGATAGGAATTTTAGTTTGTCCTAGGACAAACTAAAATTCCTATCTGTCCTAGTAGGATTACGAATCCTACTGGATTTCAATCTCTACTGTGACATATATATATATATATATATATATATATATATATATATATATATATATATATATATATATTATGTATATATATATATTTATTTATATTTATTTATTTATTTATTTATACACACACACACACACACACACACACATATATATATATATATATACATATATGAGATACGGCTCCATCACGCAGCAGAGAACTTAAGTAAACTAAGCTTCAATTTAGGAAAAAAAGTTTATAGGAGTTGATTAATTGTTTCAGCTCTAAAAAAACAAGTCCAGTATCTTCCTCATATGACTACATAGAACATGTATGTTTCTGTTTGTGAACAGATAGAACATATAGAACATAAATGTTGCAGTGTTTGTTGTTCTTGGTTCAGTCTCTCCTACCATTTGTCCAGATGCTGACTGGATTTCTGTGTCTGTTCTCCATAGTTTTCATTAGTGTTAAGGTCTCAGTTAGTCGTGATTTTACAGCTGCTTTGAGTTTGTTTTAGTCGTTGTATTAACTCGTCTGATGTGATGAAATGTTTGACGTCGACTGAGACACTGAGCAGCCAAAGCAGAGATGAAGAGATAAGAACGAGGGAGGATGGAACTGGGGTCCTGATAAAAGACAGACAGAGACATTAAAGACCACGACTCTGAGAGAAGACCATCTGACTGGACATGGACCACACAGTCTACATCCTGGTGTTTGTGTCCATGAACATTCCAGGTAGGAACAGGATGGATGAGACTGAAGTCTGGGACACAAACAGTGTGTGTGTGTGCTGTGATGGACAACAGGGTTTGAATCCACCACACTGCGGACACACTGATGCATTCCAGTGTCTACACTGGACACAGTGGGACTGCTGTTGGTCACTGGGTCTGTTTCATGAATGTGCCCAATTAGACAGAATGATGATGGGATGTTGTTTTGAGCCGTGGTTAACTACAGCAGCTCATGTTTGGATGTCGGATGTTTAACGATGACTTTGTGCTTTATTGTCACCTGTTCAGCATTTGTTAGTGTTTGACTGGATGTTTGGTTTGTGTCTGTCTTCCACTCAGTGTTGAAGTTCTAATACAGTTGTGTTTGTTGGATGTAGACTCAGTGAAAAGTACCGGTGTTTGGTACCTGATCACTGGTTTGGACCGAGGTTATTATCGTTAACGAAAACTAACGAAATAACAGAAACTAGAATTGTAAAAACATTTTCGTTAACTGAAATAAATTAAAACTATAATTAAAAGAAAAAAACGATAACTGAAACTGTATTGTGTGTTCACGAAACTAACTAAAATGGATACAAATTATGGATAAAATTCCCTTCGTTTTTGTCTTTGTCAGTGTCGGACTGATACAAAATTGATGTATTTCCCTCAAGCAACTTTAGCTGCTGGCACCATATGATATTTAACAGTCCGTCACTTGTCGTTTTATTATTTGCACAAATTAAAAACAGCAATGGAAAAAACAACAACATTCAAACAAGTAACAAAATTGTGCAGGAGAGGTTAGAAGCCAAAAAAGAAGGCTTATATGAATACCTCCCCCGAAATGAGCAATACACAAAAAAAGAATTAAAAAATACAATATAACTGAAATAACAGACTAAAGTAAAAACAATAAAAATGAAATCCACATTACAAATCATCAAATACAAATCAAGTGATATACAGCCTTATATTTTTTTCATGAATTAAAGTCCTTTTCAGATGCTTTTTAAACAATGATAAAGTAGATGTTGATTGAAGTTCAGGTCTTAAATTATTCCACAGATTTGGTCCACAATATTTCAGAGAATACTGACAGACTGAAGTTCGGCAGTACGGAAGATAAAATTTGCTTGAAAATTGTGTCGGAAAGTTGTGAATAACAGAAGACAACATAAAGAAATTGTGAAAAACTTTAGGAAGAATATGAGTTAAGTGAACATATTTGTACATGAAGACACAGGTCTGTTAAACGTTCACGTCAAAAACAGAGAAGACTGAATTTTTTGAAAAGAGGAGCAGATGAGTCGAGTCTCTTAGAAAAACTGATCATTCTTAAAAATTTCTTTTGAATTAAGAGAATCTTATTGAGATACGTGGGACAGGTTACCGCCCAAACAGTATTGCAATAAATAATGTAAGGATAAATTGAGCAATAATAAAAAGTCAAGAAACAAGAATGATTTATCAATGAACGAACTCTGTTCAAAATGCCAATTGACTTCATGATTTTTTTACAGACAAGATTAATATGAAATTTCCAATTCAATTTTTCATCTACAATAACACCCAAAAAATTTAACATAAAATACCTGGGTTATTTCAAAGTTATCTATGAATATTTTGTTGTTTTCCTTGTTATACTTCTTATTTTTGTTACAAAATATGATAAAATTAGATTTCTGGGTATTGAGAGAGTTTATTCATCTGAAACCATCAAGAAATAGACGATAGTTCTTCATTTGCTTCTCTAATCAGAGTCGTTTAGAGTCGTCTTCTCATCCCCACTCTACCTGGAAACATGGAGATTAAAGCTGAGAGAAAGCAGCAGAGTCCTGTCTGGGATTTATTTGAATATGAAGGCGAAGAAGAGAAAAGATATTAAAAAAAAAAAAACAAACTAAAACTAAGCATTTAGAAAATAACGAGAACTAATAAAAACTAGCAAACCTGCTCTAAAAATGAATTAAAACTAACTGAATTTGAGAGAGAAAAAACAAAACTAAAACTAAATAAAACTAAACTATAATGAGAAATCCAAAACTATTATAGCCTTGGTTCAGACCATATAAGGAGCTGTTTTTGACTGATGAACCCGATACGTTCACATGGAACATGTTCATGTGAAGACGCAACAGGAAATCACACCTAGATTCTTTTTCTGAGAAATCGTGTAAACGTACAAACCAATGTTTCCACTCGAAATTTTAGTTGCAGCGGTGCTGTGCTGGTATCCTAGTAACACTAGGGGGGTCTAGGGGCATGCTCCCCCGGAGGAAACTTTTGCAAAATAACCCTTTAAATTGGGACTTCTGGAGAGTTTTGTGGAAAGAAACTGACAAATTGCAACTTACCAATCACTAGATTCAACTGAATCTTGAACTAATTACATCATTTAACCCTTAGTTCCTCCCCTTCAGGCATTTTTGTCCATTTTTCTGTTTTGTTTTGTTTTTTTGATCATTTTGGCTGTTGTTGCAGCTTTTGGCATGAAATTTGGCACAAATGTTTCTTTTTAGTTAGCAACATTTAAACATGTAAATGCACAAAAAACAACTACACAATCATCATACATCGATATTTTTTCTTGCTTTCTTTTTTTTTTTAATAAATCTCTTAAGAAACTTCCCCCCTGCTCAAAACGACCAAACATTCATCAGTTTTCAGGATTTTAACCCTTTAAATGCCAGTTTAATCACTAGAATTCTGTGTGAATTTTTACAAAAAAAAAAAAAAAAAAAAAAGCCACCAAAAATGAAATACTTTCCATCAAAAAAATAGTAGGTGGATGAAACATTGGTGGTTATTAGAGCCTTGGAAAGGTCAAAGAGGATCAGCTGTATTGATCTGATGTCATTAGTATTTGTTCTGTAGTGTCAGATTGTCCCTTTGGTTTCCATCGTGGATAAAAATGACCCATTGACGTCCATTAGAACCACGTTTTTTAATCTCACTGCCGTTTCACTTTAGTACTTTATCAAATGTCAACATTTAATTTAGAAGAAAACTAGTGACATTTGACATTTTTACTGTATTTCACCAGTTTCAACCATTTTCCCATGGTAGGCAGATGCATGGAATTCTGGAATTTTTTTTCTGTTATATTATGAAGCCATATGACCCTGTGTGTGTGTGTGTGTGTGGGGGGGTCTCATATAGCACACACGCACACACACACACACACACACACACACACACACACACACACACGGCCCTGTCAGTCCATGTATCTGCTCCACATCCGTCCCATACTCCAGGTCTGTCTGTCTGTGTTTCTAATTGGTTCAGACTGTTTTTCATATGTTCTTTTGTGTCTGTTGAAGCTTTCAAAGATGTTACAGTTTACACAATAAATGTTCACACTAATTAATCAGACGTTGATTTAAAAAAACTATTTTACACACACACACACAAACAAATTACATTTGTCGACTTGCATATACCACATACAGTCTGATATATTTAATACAAGAGGATAGAACATTATTAGTGTATTCTCAGTGAACTGACTATACCTAGCTAACTGTTGGCTAGTTATTAGCATTAGTAACTATTACAGTTTGATCAGGTCAGGGGTAAAAACATTTTTAAGAGTTTGTCCCATATTTGATCTATTCAATTTATCCATTCCATTCCACAAAATTTACCAGAGGTCATCAACCTGAACACACACACACACACACACACACACACACACACACACACACTTTTCTTTAAAAATGTTTCTACCCCTGATCTGATCTGGTGCTCTGTTGCATAAGCCATATAGATAACAAGTAAAGCACTCGGAGAGTGCAGACGTCCGCCAAGGCAGATCAGTGGGTCCCCGTGCCCCCCCGATCACCACCAAAATTTAATCATTTCTTCCTTGTGCCAGTATCAACATTTCCTGAAAATTTCATATAAATCCGTCCATAACTTTTTGACTTATTTTGCTAACAAACAAACACGCATACACGCACACAAAGCAAAGTGATCACAATACCTTCTGGCGGAGGTAATAAACATTCGATAAGTAATATAAAAAAAATAACTGAAGCAAAAAAAACAATAAACCAAACTAAGGAGCCACTTGGGAAGTGAAAGAACCGGCTCTTTTTAGCGATCCGAGCCATAAGAACTGGCTCTCTTCAAAGAACTGGGATTCCTATCACTAATATTTTCACTGATGTCCTTTGTGTTTTTCCTACAGGGCTACTGTCTGCAAACAACACCACTTCAACAGGTAAGAAATGCATAAAGGAGGGATCTGAAATGAATCAGATGATGATGACGACGACAGTGACATCACCAACAGCCCTGCAAATGTGACTGATCTGTTGAGACCGTGGAGCACAGCTGATGCCTGTCACTGACTTATATTGATACCACTTCTGTGAAGCTGTGACAGATTTGGAGTTAAGGGTCTGTGGTCATCACATGGAATTCAGTGAGACCAGGTTGTCTGATGTCAGTATTTGTTCTGTAGTGTCAGATTGTCCCTCTGGTTTCCATCGTGGACAAAAATGACCCATTGACTTCCTTTATTTCAGGGGTGTCAAACTCATTTTAGTTCAGTTCCACATTCAGCCCAATTTGATCTCCAGTGGGCCGGACCAGTAAAATAATAACAGTGAAAAAAGTCAAATTATATTATGATCAGGTTTACATCTACAACGTTTCCTGAAAAATCTGAATAACATGAACAACTTGAATTGTCTGAAGAAAAACAAGTGCAATTTTAACTAGCACTAAAACAAAGAATAAAATTTGAAGTTGTTAATTCAAGAGTTGTTGCTTAAAGATTTTTTTGCTAAATTTAAGATTTTTTTTTTTGCTTAATTCAAGACTTTTTTTTTTTTTTTTACTTAATTGAAGATTTTTTTTGCTTAATTCAACATTTTTTTCCTTAACTCGAGCTAAAACTTTTTTTTTTGCTTAATTCAATATTTTTTTGCTGAATTTAAGATTTTTTTTTGCTGACTTCAATTCAAGACTGTGGAATTTTTAGACTTTGCAAAAACATCCCATGGGCCAGATTGGAACCTTTGGCAGGCCACATTTGGCCCCCGGGCCGCATGTTTGAGACCCCTGATTTAAATGATTAATTTATGAGTTTAATAACTACAGATCAGTTCTGGTTCAATGTTTTTTTTTTTAATTCAACCATCAAACATAAACTGAACAATAATCAGTTTAATTAAGTCTGGATTAATTTCAGTTGATTCATTAATAATTCCTCCAGTTTTTCTGATACTGATCCAACTCAATGTATGTTTCATCTTGTCGTTGTTCATCTACTGCTGTTCAATCATGTCATATATTTGTATTTGAACCTTCATCTGTGTCATGTGCTGGTTTGGTATTTAGACGTTTCTAAAAGTCAAAGCACAAACACAGTTCAGACAGATTTAGATCCAATCTGATCAGCGTCACTTTCCTGTTTCTTTACTAATGTGGACATGTTTTATTTCTAAT
Organism: Sphaeramia orbicularis; assembly: GCF_902148855.1. Lineage (NCBI taxonomy): Eukaryota > Metazoa > Chordata > Actinopteri > Kurtiformes > Apogonidae > Sphaeramia > Sphaeramia orbicularis. Next base: position 36,987,869 of record NC_043969.1, read on the forward strand.
CACAATAACTGTCCCATTTTCATGGCTGTCCTTTGTGTTTTTCCTGCAGGGCTCCTGTCTCAAAACAACTCTTCAACAGGTAAGAAATGCATAAAGGAAGGATGTGAAATGGGTTCAAGCTGAACATCCTGGTTCAGGTGGTTTTCATCTGAACAAACTGGAGCCAGTGCAGAGGACTCAGGAATGATGGGTTTACAGAAGCTCCACTGACCACACTCAGCTCCTGTTCCTGACATTTGGACAAGTGTGGCTTTAAAGATCCACAACTGAAGGAAACACTGACAAACAGGACCAGACTGACCCATTCAATTCACTGACTGAATGAATGATGGACGAACTGAGTCCATTTGGACACAGAAAATATGTCAGTTGGACTAAAAACACTGTTCATACATGGAAACCATATGTGGTCAATAATCCAGTGAATGTGGTCTAGATGGTGTGTTGTGGTTCTGGACTGGACTCTGACTGGTCTGTCTTATTTCTACACAGACTCTGTCCTCTTCAGGTTGGTGGGAGGAGCCAGTCGTTGTCATGGTGACCTGGAGATGAAACGAAAGGATGGAAACTGGAAACCTGTGGACGGGGCTAACTGGTACAGGAAGTTAGGAAACAGAGTTTGTGCAGAACTGGACTGTGGATCTACAGTTTCAGTGAGACACAGATACACAAAGGACTTTTCAGATATAGATTGCTGGGGGACCACACCAAACTGTGATGAATCTGCACTGAGTGACTGTTTTGAATCTCGTACACGTCTCTCTTCACCACTAGAGCTGAGTTGTTCAGGTAAGAGCATTAACACTGAACCCTAACCCTTACACTAGTGGTTTCCGACCTTTTTTTACTCTTGACTCCATTTTGACTCCACAAATTTCTGTAGTTTTCTATCCTATGTTTCAAATACAGGTTAATTTTAGAGGACATTTAGTCAATATAATGTATATTATTGTGGACGGAGGCAGAAAAACCAGGTGTAGATTACTGCACAAAGTGAGAATTGGATTTTCCTTGGTCAGGATGTGTACAGTCAGTCCAGCTTGTCAAGGCTGACAATTAATACTGAACAAACAAGAATTGAAACTATGAATTATAAAAAAGCTGCAGCATCTGAAACCGACCACAATGAACATTTGACAGATAAACAGTACTACAGTGCTTCAGTTTCACAACCACAGTTTGTCATGTCTTTTATAGATTGGGATTGTCTCTGTCAACTCACCATATATTTTTTATTATTAAGTTTTTATTTTTATTTTTATCAATTAGAAGAAATTTCAGGCGACCTCACGTGGGGTCCCGACCCCAAGGTTGAAAAACACTGCCTTACACTGTCACTATGGGCTCCAGACTCTGTGGACTTTCAGATCCTGGTCAGTCCATGACTTCAACTCAGATTTAAAGTGAACTCACACAAACTGATCAATACAATCAATCATTAATATCCATGTCCACAAACAAACAGCTGATTGAACATCATGTCACACACAGAAGAAACCAAACCTAACACATATGAATGTGAGTCACTACAGTCCAATAAAATCCACTATATAGTCCAAGCCCCCATACTTGGTCTACTACAGTCTTACTAGAGTCCCTTATACCCCTTTTCCACCAAAAAGAACCTGATGCTATTTTGGTGCCGGTACTTAACTGGTTCCGGCGCTTAACTGGTTCCAACCTGGTGCCTACAAAAAACTGGTTTGCTTTTCCATTGGCCAAGAGCCAAGTGGAGCCAAGTCAGAGCTGAGTCATTACGTCATAATAAAATGTGATCACATGACTGGGTCTGGTGTGGGAGTGCTGGTCTTGTGTTTACAGCTTATATTCCAATCCAGAGGAAAAAAAACACAGATTTTCAGTCTGTGGCATGTGTCACAAACATAAATATGTGGGTTTCTATATGACATGCATAGAAACATAATGTAAGGATAGCATTTCAGAGACAACACTGAAATGTTGTTAGCTTGTTGTTAGCATACCACTAGCTAGTGTTTTAACGTGTAACATTTGTAGCACACTTTAATCTCTACAGTCGACTTTTTGTAAACTATTAACCATACGTTTGAGAAACAAAACTTACCAGTATCGTTTGCTGCTGTTTTTACCACAGACTCCTCCCCAGTCCAAAGCCTACAGTCCATGTCTGCTGTGTCCCAGTTCTGTGCACCGGTAGTTGGATTATCTGGTCCCCTAAAACCCAGTCCAGCAGGTCCAAATGAGGGATTCTTTTTGGCCGGCTGCTGTGACCACACTGTCTTTTCTTTTGTACTCCTTCTTTATCGTCTTTAGTTTGTTTAGAACCTGGTCCAGGTCCGGTCGTATTCGACTGTCTTTATATTTCTTCAAACACTGGCTTTGTGCCAGAGGCCCCCTCCAACTTGTCTTGGACTTCAGATGAAGCCCACAGTGTCAGAAAACACTGGGTCTCCTCCTCTGTCCATTGCTGTTTGTTTTTGGCGTCTATTACTCTTTCTCTAAAAACTAAACTAAACTAAAAACCTGCTGGTTGTACTTTAAAAAATGCTGGTTCATAGGTTTCCTGTTCCTGTTTTGGTCTGTAACCCCTGCCCACCAATGACGGAGGGGGTCAGTCATCCGTTCTTAGTGTGGGCTCCGGTTTAGCCCAGCTCGAAGTTGGTCCTGCCTGAAACCTGTTTAGAACCACTTTGGCCGGTGCTTGGGCGGTGGAAACACAGAGAACCAGTTTGGTGGAAAAGGGATAACAGAGTCCACTTCAGACTCCAGCAGACTCTAGTTTTATTCCAGTCTTCTTCCATCTGTGTCCACAGACTCTGTCAGACTGGCCAATGGGTCCAGCCTATGTTCAGGCAGACTGGAGGTCCGGTCTAACCAATCCAGGTCCTGGTCCTCAGTGTGTGAAGGACACTTGGACCTTCCTGATGCCCAGGTGGTCTGTAGGGAGCTGGGCTGTGGGGCTCCTGGGCTCCTCCAGGGGGCACTCTATGGAGAAGCGGAGGCTCCTGTAGTGCAGACGTTCCAGTGTGAAGGCCATGAGTCTGCTCTCCTGGACTGTGGAAGCTCAGGGTCAGAGAACTGCTCATCTGGAACAGCTGTGGACCTTACCTGCACAGGTGGAGCTTTGACTGACACCAGCTTCTATCAGTTCACTCACTTTGATCTCATTTATCTTTCATTTGTATTTGATCAGATCCTGATGATGTCAGACTGGTGGGAGGAGCCAGTCGCTGTAAAGGTAAAGTACAGATTAAACAACATGGAGAATGGAGACACATGTTGTATGGTTATCATCCCTCTGACGCCTGGACCCTGAAGGCAGCAGATGTCATATGTCGTCGACTGGACTGTGGATCTGCTGTTTCTGTGACAGCTGGTTCATTTTCATCTGATCCTGTGTGGGTCATCAGCCCCACCTGTCTTCTTTCTACATCTACAACGGTGGACTGTCTGAAAACAGATATTTTATCCAGTGGCCTCACCCCATTCCTCACCTGTTCAGGTAAGTCTACTGACGACGGTCCTGATTCAGTCAGAGTTCTTCCATGAGTCCATTCAGGTGTGTTTTATCTGAGCTGTGTCAAACCAAACCCAGTAAGACCAGGTCCATACACTGGACAGCTGGACTGAAACATCAAACACATGGAGCTGAATTCAGTTCCAGTCCATGAACATGGTCACATGACTCTGCTTTCCAACAGGCTGTTGAACAGCTCAGAAGGACTGAGTCCATTTGTTTGAATAGGACTTTGTGTTGGTCCATGTGCTCTTTTTCCAGCTCTATGTGGGTCTGCTGGACTCTGAGGACACCATGAAAACATCACCGACCCTATACCATCTCCTTAAAAATTTAAAAATGATTGGGTTTCCTCGTGTGTCCACAAATACCGCAACATGTTTCTTCTTCATCTTTGCTTGTTGTAACGTACGTCAACATCTGTTTTTTTAATTCACCTGACTCTAGTTGCGAAAAAAGGTCTTTACATTCCAGTTTTGTGTGATATACCATTATATGCCCAAAAAACCACTTCTCGCCAGCGCAAAAACTTTTAATTGAAAAATGAGACTTTAGGCAAAACTGTCGTTTTTCCATTAGGTAAATTTTTATGCGCAAGATATATTTGCGCAGTTTGAGGGTCAATGGAAAAGTGACTACCGTCGTCTATCCAGGGGCTTTTGTGTCTCTAAACATGTCTCTGTGTTGTTGTGGGTCCACAGACTCTGTCAAACTGGTCCATGGTTCCAGTCTGTGTTCAGGCAGACTGGAGGTCCGGTCCAACCAGTCCTGGTCCTCAGTGTGTGAAGAGGATTTGGACCTTAACAATACCCAGGTGGTCTGTAGGGAGCTGGGCTGTGGGGCTCCTGTGCTCCTCCAGGGGGCGCTCTATGGAGAGGGGGAGGCTCCAGTCTGGACCAGTGAGCTCCAGTGTGAAGGCAACGAGTCTGCTGTCCTGGACTGTAAAAGGTCCAGCTTAGCTGGGAAGACCTGCTCGCCTGGAGCAGCTGCTGGACTCACCTGTTCAGGTACGAAGGGGGCGTGGTTTTCATATGACAGTGTGTTTGTTTGACTCATGTCTTTGTGTCTCTGCTCAGATCCAGGTGGTATCAGGTTGGTGGGACAGCCGAGCCGCTGTGCTGGTACTTTGGAGATCCACCAGCAGGGACTGTGGAGACCAGTAAGAGACCCCTATGAAGAGTGGGACCTGAAGTCTGGGTCTGCTGTGTGTCAACATCTGGACTGTGGATCAGCTGTCTCAGTCAACAACACACAAGCTTCTTCATCCAGACCTGCGTGGTCGGTGTCTGTTCCTTGTGTAAAGCTGACATCTGGACTGAGGGACTGTGTTGGACTAGGTGATCCCTTTAGTCTCTCATCTGGTGTGGACGTGGTGTGTTCAGGTACAAATGGACACAAACTGTTTTATCTGAATTCTCAGTGACCAGATGGTTCTGACTCTGACTTTTAAAGTTACATCTAATGAGTCTTTTCATTTCATCAGTTGATTATTTTGTCTTGGTTCATTGTTTTTTTTTTTCTGTAAAATGTGTCAAATATTGACCTTTGACCTTTGTAATGTCCAGATCCTGAATGAACATCTTCATTTGGACCAGATGAGACTGAAAACACAAACATATTTCACATTAGTCTCGTCAAGGACAAAAGGACCAAATGTTGACATGTGAGAATCTAAAACCACCACGTTTGTCATTTCTTACCCATAATGCCTTTGAACGTCAGCTATGGCCTAAATTACACATTCCTCCATGTTTTCATTGGTCAGTGTTCGTCACATCCCAAACTCATGTGGATCAGATCCATCTGTGTCTCTGAGGAGGATGGATTCTATGACTGGTTGTTTGTGCTCGTGTGCTTGTTGGTCCAATCATGTCTCTGTGTGTGGACAGATCTGCTGCCTCAGCCCAACATCTCCCTGTCTGATGGGATCTTTGAGGTCTACCAGCAGGGGTTCCGGCTGCTCGTCGGCTCTGACTTCACTATCACATGCTCCATCCAACCACAGTACCCAGGAGGCTCCTTCCAGCTGATCTCTGACACCAAGAAGCCACTGACCCGCACCCTGCCATCTGTCAATCACTCCGCCCACTTCCTGTTGTCTGCCATGGGCTACGCCCACCGAGGGAACTACACGTGTGTTTATCACGTGGACATTTATAACCACAGCTTCTCGTCATCTCAGACCCCCACCCTCTATCTCACTGTCGGAGGTAACGTCAGGACAGTCACACACAAAATACCCACAATGCATCAGTAACAGTCACGTGACCATGTTCCACAACATTCCCAGTGAGCAGAGTGAACAGGTGTGAGCAGAACCACGATGGTAGAACTGAGATCAGGTAAACCCGGTCCAGCTGAACCTGTCAGAGACTGGGCTGAACCAACAAACACTCCTTTAATCTGAGCTCAGTTCAAACCACAGCTGAGTTTAAACCCAGGTTTAAAACCAGTCCATCCAGGTTTAATGTAGAGCTCATTTACATAAACCCTAATGTCACTGTAACGATTACTCAGGTCTGACATACGACGCTCACGTCCAGGTCCTGTTGTTTCCATATGCAGCTGAAACCAGAAGTTTACATACACTATATAAAAAGACAATTCTGGAATTCTTACACTTTGTACATTCATCCCAGGGGCCGGATTGGAACCTTTGGCCCTCGGGCCGCATGTTTGACACCCCTGGTTTAAAGGTTCTTTCTGTTGTGTTTCAGACTCGGTGACAAATCTGATCATCAGGGTGGTGCTCATCGTCTCGGCTCTGCTCATATTTGATGTCTGCCTCTTCTTCTTCTATAAGGTACGTTCACATCTTTCCTCAGTGGATTCATTGGACTGTAGACACAGTCACACACACATCAGTCTGAACTGGACATGTCTGCTGCCATGTTCGTTCCAGGTCTCCATGAAGCGGATCCGAATGAAGGCTGATCGCCGAGACGAGCGACCGTCACGACCACAATGACGGTTCAGGAACAAACATCCCATAATAGTCCCAGTTGTTCAGTGTGAGTCCAGCTGATATTTGGATGTGATCAACAGTTTCACAGCTGAACCGATAAACGCCTTCATTCTGTTCTGATGCTTCATGGACGATCAACGTCTGAGCTTCTGTTCACAGATTTTATACACAAAGGAAAACACCACTTTATTCTGATCATAATCTGACTTGTTTCTGAAAATACTTCTTTGTCAGAATAGTCCAAAGAGTTCTTCATTTTATGTATTATACGTTTATAAATACAGTAGAACATTTATACTGAAATAGGACTTTTTATGTGTAAAAATCAGACTTTGATTCCCTGGTCAGGATCCTAAAACTCCATCCATGGTTGACTGAAGAGTTGAATTGTGGGTAAAACTGGAAGATCTCTAAAGCCACATCCAGATGAGGTTCCATCTCATCATGTCCAACATGAACTGGAGTTTCTTGTTTCCACGTCTACGTCCACAGTCATGGACACGGATTCATCAGTTTCACTGGGTTTTTCCTTTAGTTTTACACCAGTTTTCTTTTAAAGTTTGTAGTTTTTTTTCAGTCTTTCCCTTTGTTTTTTTTTTATTTCTTTATGTCATTCTAGGTGTTTCTGAGTTTCTTCTATTTTTCTGTGTCAGTATCGTGCACATACAGTCCTCCGATTAGGGCCTACAGCTCAGTCTCTACAGTATTAACCCTTTCATGCATGAATTATGAAAACTTTAATCAAGATTTTTTTTTTCCTGAGTATTTTTATTCCTCTTTAGGCATTAAAAAACAACACAACTGAAAAAACACTCACTTTGGAACAGTCTTCCTCTGGACATAAGGCAGGCATGCTCTGTGGATGTTTTTAAAGCAAAGCTCAAGACCCACTTGTTTACTCTGTGTTATATGTCTTGATTTGTTTTTACAGTTAATGTTTTTAGTTTTTATGTTTTATTGTGATTGATTTTATATCTGTACAGCACTTTGATTGAAAGCGCTTTACAAATAAATTATTATTATTGTTATTATTATCATTATTATTAAAAAAAAAAATCTGAACCTATTTTTTATGGAGTGGCAAAAATATCCACTCCGCTGGACACCATGTGGTTAATTTTTGAAGCAAAGAAACATGTATAACATGTATTTACCAACATACTGTGTGAAAACATTTTTAATGCAGCTAATCTGATGTTTTGTCATATTTTAACATACTCTAATACTAGTTATTACTCACTTCATGGAGATAATATGCAAAAAAAAACAACACCTTTTTGTTAAAAAAAAAAAAAAAAGCTGTTAATTACAGTCTAATAACGAAATCAAGCAATTTTTTTTTTTTTACAATTTAACATATTACTGCAGATTAAGTTTATAAAGAACAGCAAATTTACAATAACGGTATGAATTGCAGTGTATAGGATGATGCATAAGTGTCCACTGTGTTGGCTGATATGGAACTAAAACAGCAAAATTAATGCTCTGCTCCTCAGCTCTGGGACTCCCTCCCACCATCCATCCGTAACTGTGACTCTCTCCCCAAATTCAAATCCAGACTCAAAATTTACCTTTTCAGAATAGCCTACCCCCCATAAACTCTAATCTCCATTCTACAACTTCATTTCTATATATAGTAATAATTTGTTTTAATCTGTTTATTTCTTTGTATTTTATGGATTGTTTGTTTTATCTTGTTATACAGTGTCCTTGGGTGTCTTGAAAGGCGCTTATAAATAAAATGTATTATTATTATTATTAGTAGTAGTAGTAGTATTATTAAAAGAACAGCTGTAGAATAGCTGTCCAATGTGGTGACCACTATGCATGAAAGGGTTAAAGCTTCTCAACTGGTGGCTCGCGGCCCTAAAATCAAACCATGTTAAATGCTTTAGTATGTGATGTCACTTGTATTCGACAGATGTACAGGATGGCGGCGGTTGCCATGGAAACACCACTATTTGTCCAACTCTGACCTGCTGACATTTGGTCTGATAAATCTGTCAGATTTCATTTTTATCTCTGTACATATTTGAGGTATTTGTTATGACTCCATGTATGATTGTTTTATTGCTGCCTTTACTGTCGTGCAAATTTACAACATGTATCAGTGATTAAATTCCCTTTAATACTTTTCCATCGTTTATGCTCCATGTATCCATATATGCTCCTTTGACACTGTTGATTATTATTATGGCTTGTATTTACGCCTCCTGATTCATGTACAATGAACAGTTCTATTAAAGTGTGTGTTTGAACGGCTGTGGGTTATTTATTACAGCTTTAACAGGTTTCATCAGTTCAATGAAGAATAAAACAGTGAGCTGCAGTTTGTTGTTATAGCCACTAGAGGACAGTAGAGGACAGCAGCACAGGAGCAATCAGTGATAAGAGAAACCTATGGTAAAAACTACAACTTTAAGCCTTTCATGCTTAGTGTTCACTCCAGTGGACAGTTATTCTACAGCTGCTGTCCTCTTGTATATTCACAGGTTTTGTTGTTTTAGTTTATTTTTATTATTATTATTATTATTACTATTTTTTTTTTTTTTATTTAATTAAATATATATATTTTAACTTATTATTTTTTAATTTCTAACCCTTTCATGCATGATTTATGAGAACCTTAATCAAGATTTTTTTTCCCTGAGTGTCTTTATTCCTCTTTAGGCATGAAAAAAAAACAAACAATGTGATTGATTTTTTTTTTTTTTTTTTTTTAAATCAACGTGTTTTTCATGGAGTTACAAAAATGTCCACTCAGCTACACCATGAATTTTATTCTTGAAGCATAGAAACATGTATTTAAAACCCAATATCATAAAGTGATATGAAAACAGTGAAATGAAACCATGTTTAATGCAGCTAATCTGATGTTTTCTAACATTTTAACATATTCTAATATGAGTTATTACTCACTTCATGGAGATAATATGCAAAAAAATAAATATTAACAATTGATTTCCACTCAAGAACCAATCAAGAACAGCAAAGTTACTATAATGGTATGAATTGTAGTTTATGAGATGATGCATAAGTGTCCACTGTGTTGGTTGATATGGAACTAAAACAACAAAACCAATGAATATACAAGAGTAAAGCTGTAGAGTAACTGTCCACTGTAGTGACCACTATGCATGAAAGGGTTAAATTTTTTGTTTGTTTGTTTGTTTTAGTTTCATAATCAGCCAACACAGTGGACACTTATGCACCATCCAACACACTGACATTCCTACCATTACTGTAACTTTATTGTTCTTGATAAATCTGATCTGCAGTGATATGTTTGACTTCAAATCAACTGTTAATTGTTAGATTGTAATTAAAAAAACATGTTTGTTTTTTAATGGGTTTTTTTGTTTGTTTGTTTGTTTGTTTTTTGCATATTATCACTATGAACTAGGAAGATTATTACTGTTATTAATTATTTAAAGAGAAGGAGTGGGATTTTATAAGTTATGCTTCTTCTCACTCCTTTTCGAATATGTATTATATGTCTTATGTTTAAGTGTTTTGTTTATTTATTTTCATCTGTTTTGACATTCATATTCAAAATAAATACCTCAATCAATCAAATCAATCAAGTGAGTCATAACTAGTATTAGAGTACGTTAAAATGTGAGAAAACATCATATTAGCAGCATTAAAAATGTTTTTATGTCATTGTTTTCATATCACTTTCTGGTATCGGGTTTTAAATACATGTTTCTGTGCTTCAAGAATAAAATGCAGGGTGTAGCCAAGTGGACATTTTTGTAAATCCATGAAAAAAAAACCCTCAACTGCATTGTTTTTTCATGCCTAATGAGCAATAAAAACACTCAAGATCTCGACAAAGGTTCTAATAATTCATGCATGAAAGAGTTAAACATAGAGGTTGACTCGAAAATATGCAAACAATAAAAATACATGAATAAGGTGTGTCGTAGTTATATATTATTTAAACAGAAACATTAATGACGTAAAAAAAGAAAAAAGAAAGAAAAAGAAAGAAAGAAAAGTGCATTAAACCTTGATTTGGAACAAAAATAAATAAATGTACAATTGAGTTATTTTCCAACCCTCTGATAAAACAAATGAAAACACTGATATGAATCCATTACATTGAACCAACATTGTTCTGGTGATCGATCATTAAAACACGGATCATAAACACTAACGTTTGATTTTATTGAATATGTTACAAGTGATGGATTTTATGACATTTTAGGATCTGAGTTTAGTTTGACAGAAATCAAGGATGTAGAGGACGATAATGTCATGAAAACAGCTCATGTTCAATTATTTCACCAGTAAATACAGGGTGGGGAAGCAAAATTTACAATGCACATTTAGTTGTTTTTTCTCAGCAGGCACTACGTCAATTGTTTTGAAACCAAACATATATTGATGTCATAATCATACCTAACACTATTATCCATACCTTTTCAGAAACTTTTGCCCATATGAGTAATCAGGAAAGCAAACGTCAAAGAGTGTGTGATTTGCTGAATGCACTCGTCACACCAAAGGAGATTTCAAAAATAGTTGGAGTGTCCATAAAGACTGTTTATAATGGAAAGAAGAGAATGACTATGAGCAAAACTATTACGACAAAGTCTGGAAGTGGAGGAAGCAACAAAAAACGTACCAAAGCTTTTATTAAAGCTCTCAAATCCAAAATCCTAAAGGATCCAACCAGATCCATCCAGATACCAGGTATTGCCATGGCTTAAAGCAAACTACCCAGATGGAAATTATGTATGGACACAGGATGGTGCTCCAGCCCACACAGCTAGAAAAATACAAGATTTCTGCAAATCCCACTTTAGCAATTTTTGGGAATCATGTTTATGGCCGCCTTCTAGCCCAGATCTAAACCCTCTGGATTCTGCTATTTGGGGCGTTTTAGAACATGCTACCAATAGAACATCACACAGCAATGTCGACTTTCTTAAAGATTCTATTAAAGAAGAATGGGAGAAGTTGTCACCCGAATATTTGAGGAACACTTGCGCAAGTTTCAGGAAGCGTGTGAAGGCAGTTATTGAGAAAGAAGGAGGACACATAGAATAAAAACATTTTCTATTATGTCAGTTTTCTTGTGGCAAATAAATTCTCATGACTTTCAATAAACTAATTGGTCATACACTGTCTTTCAATCCCTGCCTCAAAATATTGTAAATTTTGCTTCCCCACCCTGTATATATAGATATACTCTTTAAACCTCATAATTTGAATTTTTACTTAATATGCTATTGTAAAGTTTTGCTGTTAATTTAGATCCATGGATTTTCAGAAAAGAAAAAAACTTTTTATTGGGGAAAATATCATTTTATTATGATTTATAGAATAAATATATATATTATGGAGGACTGAACCTGCCATATTGAAAAATATGTACAGAAATATAAAAATGGCTTGATAAGTTCATTTCTATACCATTTATCTGTTTTGTACTTATTTAAATTTTTCCATATTTAATTTTAATCCCTGCATTTATTTCTGTGTTGCTTTCTATTTACATTTTCTTTATCTCTTGTCTTGTTTATTTCTATATTTTATTTTCATCTGACATCTTATTAATTTATTGTCATTTTTTTTTTATTCATAGTCATATTTACCTCTTCAGTATTGCCCTTTTGCATTTTCTTCCTCTATTTCTGCATCGCCTATTTATTTCTGCATTGTTTTCCATTTACATTTTCTTCAATATTCCCCCTTTTGCATTTTCTTCCTCTAGTTCTCCTTTGCCTATTTCTGCATGGTTTTTAATTTACATTTTCTTGATCTCTTTTCTTATTAATTTCTATATTTATTTCATCTGACATCTTATTAATTTATTGGCTTTTTTTTTTTATTATTTATAGTCATATTTACCCCTTCAGTATTCCCCTCTTTTACATTTTCTTCCTCTATTTATTTCTGCTTTGCCTATTTATTTCTATTTATTAAACTTGTAATGGAATAATTAAACTTTTGGCGAAATTGTCGTTTTTCCATTTGGTAAATTTTTATGCACCAGTTATATTTGCACAATTTGAGGGTCAATGGAAAAGCAACTACTTTGCTAAATAATTTACACTCAAGGGTTTGGGATCAGTGGTTCTTTCTTTCACATAACATTACATCACACCAATATTTACAGTTATAGGTTGTTGTTTTTTTTCTAAAATTGTGGGGGGTTTTTTGTTTGTTTTTGTTGTTTTTTTGTTTTGTTTGTCAAATCATGTGACCTGTGATGTCATGTGGCATCGGTCTATACGGCCGACTCTGGCCAACTCTTTGGGGGCCTGCTCCTAGTGGCCTGACTTGGCCTGACAAAGTTTTTGGACAGACGGACAGACAGATGGACGACCAACTGATGACAATACCCTGTGGCCAGTGTGGCCAAGGGTAAGAACTAAAAGTTGTATTTGGTCAGAACAGACAACAGTTAGAATCCAAAATACAAATGCTCCAAGAACAGGTCTTTAAGAAAAGAACCTCTGTAGTAGAAAAAGAATTACTGATTTTAAGAGCTGAGTATAATAAATTATCTGTAGATAGGGCTGCCTCAGACATGCTTAGGCTTAATCAAATGTTTTATGAAGAAGGGGAAAAGCCTGGCAAACTTTTAGCCTGGCAAATAAAACAATTAGAAACAGGGAAAGCTATAACTTCAGTAACAAATAATAAAGGTGATACAGTGACAGACCCTATTGAAATAAACAAGGAATTTAGAAATATTATGAAAATTTGTATGAATCTCAAGTAGAATATGACCCACAAGCCCAAAATGTATTTTTGGATGAACTGAAATTTCCTAATATCTCTACTGAATTTGTCGAAAAGTTGGAGGCAGACCAAAGAGAGGAGGAAATAAGCATAGCTATTGATAACATGAAAGCAGGCAAAACGGCAGGTCCAGATGGGTTACCAATTGACCTGTATAAAAAATTGAAATCCAAGTTACTGAAGCCATTACTGGAAGTGTTGCTGGAAGCATTCCATAGTGGTAGTCTACCAAAATCAATGACTGGGGCATTAATAACACTCAAAACCTGGAAAGCCCAGTAACAGATGTGAAAATATGAGACCAATAAGTTTATTAAATTCTGACCTTAAAATTTTGTGTAAATTTTAGCAAGGCGGTTACAAGAAACATTACCTAGTGTAATACATAGAGATTAAAATGGGTTCAGTCAAGGACGCCAAGGATTCTATAATGTCAGGAGAGTCCTTAACGTTAAAAATAAATAAATAAGAAAAAAAAAAGTTGTATTTGATGTTTTGCTATATAAACTGTTGCCCATAAAGTCAGATTAAAATATTTTTACCTCTTCTCATGAAATTATTGAAATATTATTACATGAAATAATTGAGACAATTAAATTTATTTTTGATAGGTAAAGTATAACTGGATATGTGATCACCACACTGGGTCAAAGGTAAGTACTGATGAGTATAAATGGGAATTAAAAAGAGGAATATGTCTGAAAACACTATTATTCCAACAGGGTATTGAATCAAACAGTGTCTTGTGAATTTGACCACATGCAGAAATGTACTTTTATGACACGTGACACAGATAAAGATGAATTAACAGACTCTGAGTGGGTGGAATTGTGAGAAATGCAGCCATCTCTTAAAATTCACATAGAAATGAATCATTATTCAGTTCTATTACTGTTCCACTATTAGCTTTACTCATTCACACTGACCAGACTTAGAATATTACCTTTTCATTAATATTCTCTTATTATCCATCCATCGACAATAAGTAGAACAACAGTGTGGGATACTTAAGAAACAGTTAATGAAGAAACCAAATTATTGTGTGTATTAAAGATATTAATAAAACCGACCTATTGCTCCCGCTGTAAAGTCGATGACTGACTGATTCATGGGACGAGAAGCCATGATTTAATAAACATGTAACGAGCCTGAAACACATTAAAACAATGTCACAAACAGTCAACAAACAATTGATCCAACAGCAAAAAAACAAACAAACAAAAAAACACTGAAATGACTGAGGTAGAAAAATTAAACCTTATTTTAATGCTCACCTGGTGGATCCTGATTCACGGTTGTTTCTGTCACACAGGCCCGAACTTTGGTTGCAGGCTGTTCCAAATGGGTGCAATATAAAGTTGAGTCTTTGAAAAGGACTCGCCCACAGATGCACAACAGAGTCAACAGTTGAAATTAACCCATAAAGACCCAGTGCTACTTTTGTGTCAGTGCCTAAATGAATTTTCTGTCACGGTCTGTGCCAGTGTTACCCCCTCCCTCTCCACTTCATCCTCAGTGACGTGCAGTCAGAGGAGGCAGGGGAGGCAGAGCCTCCCTTGTCAATCTTGAAAAGAAAAAAAAACTTGACTATAAAATATAATAAATGTTGATAGTTGTCAGCTGGTATGTCCTATAAACTCATCTTCCGTTCGAATCCAATATTGTTATTTTTTTTTTTTTTTGTCAATTAGAATAGCAGAATTTCCACATGCTCCGTTCAAATACAGGGAGGAGATGCGCTGTGAGGCAGCGCTGCGCTGTGCCTCCAGGAGAACTGTCTACTCCCCTCATGAACTCTGCTGGTACCCGATGAAAATATTGTGTCGCTGTCCCTCTGTATATCGCAGTTAAAATGCTTTCAAACACTCTGATTATATGCTCTATCCTTCCGTAATCTGCATAACGTATGGAATGTATTTCCATAATGTGTTTTGGCTCACAGATTAATCATAAAACCGCAGTGGAAAAGTCACTAGGGGAGGCAAACAGTACCCCTGCCTCATGGTAGATGGCACCAGTGAGTCCACAGATTCATGCGCTTATAATCGTCTTCGTTCTTTTTTATACACTTTAATTCACCTCATCAAAAATGGAGGATTACATTTCTGAGCTGAGAATGGATGGATTTCATGTACAAATAAAGGTAATACCATAAACTTTTTTAATTTTTAGTTTGAAATGGCTCTTTTTGAAGTTTTCCTGTTGAGTTCCTGCCAGTCTACCTTTGCTGACTTGATGCACAGCCCATATACCCAGGCCATTCCTTTTGCTCACTCTCTCTATTCCAGTTTCTCAGGCCACCATATATTTGTAGATCTGGCTCTGAAAGAGTCAGTGCCTCCCCAGCCATGAACCCCACTGCACGTCACTGCATCAGACTCACCTGTTGTGTGCCGTACGGCTGAAGGGCATCATCAGTAAGCCTATTTAAGGCTTGGTCCTTGGTCCATCGCCTTCCCCACCCACTCCATAACCCTCACTCCTCCGGACTCTGAGTACAAACCCAGGTTTTTGTTTATCGCTTGTTTATGTTTGATTTGTGTTGTGCTAATAAGCCCGTTTTCCCTTCAGCACCGTGCAACTGAGTCCACTCATTTTCCACGACTGTGATATTTTCCTCTATATTTATCCTTTCTTAAGTGATTTATCACCATTTATTCTAAAATTATCCTTCTTAGTTTAAATCATGTATTTTCCTATATTTAATTCACTGATCATGTAGATGTTCATAACCCTTTCAAGCATTGTGGTCACTACAGTGGACAGTTGTTCAAGATATTATTTTGTATATTCAGGGCTTTTGTTGTTTTAGTTGCATATCAACCAACACAATGGACACTTATGCATCATTCCATACAATGCAATTCATTCTATTACTGTAACTTGTTGATAAACCTGATCTGCACCAACATGTTTGAGTGTAAAAAATTGCTATAGTTGTTATTAGACTGTAATTAACCGTTTTTTTTTTTGTTTTTTTTTAACAATAAGATATCTTTTTTTGCATATTATCTCCATGAAGTGCGCAATAACTAGTATTATAGTCTGATAAAATGTGGGAAAACATCAGATTAGGAGCATTAAAAATGTTTTTATTTCATAGTTTTCACACAGCATATCAGTAAATACATGTTTCTTTGCTTCTAAAATCAAACGTATAGTGTCCAGCTAAGTGGACTGTTTTATAACTAAGGTTCATAAAAAAATTTCAATTGCATTGTTTTTTTTTTTCATGCCTAAAGAGGAAAAAAACGCTCAGGAAAAAAAAAATCTTGATTAAGGTTCTCATAATTCATGCATGAAAGGGTTAAAACCACAGATTAAAGTTGAGGGTTATTATATCAGAAACAGAGAAAACTGAAGAAAAAGTGACTTTTTCAGTAAAAATATCCTTAATTGAACATAAAAACAAGCGTCTCCATCCACTGTCACTGATCCAATTCCATGGGTTTTACTAGTGAATCAATATTGTAGAAGATGACGTTCACTACGGAGCCTCTGAACGTCCAAATGGGTCATATCTGATGACCATGAAAAGATGAATAACTGTATTTTGCACCATGTTGTGAAACAAACATTCTTTTAGATTGAAAGGTTAATAATTTGTGTTAAAAAATAATAATAAAATAAAAAATAAAACTGACTAATGTTCTGTTAATCATGGACTCTTAGAATCATCATCACTTTTCTCCCCTTTTCGTGCCTCTGTATAAAGTAAATGACATTCTCATATTGTTGTTGTCATGTATTTAATGCATGCATTTAGTGCCACACATAACAACTTGGGGGTATTAAAGTGTCGTTCTTTTGGGTGGTCAGTTCTTATCGGTGCACTAATAAGGCCCTGAAATAAACTAAGCATTTCTTCTTCAAGCACCTCATCTCAGAGTGGTGATTTTCACTCTTAAAATCCCACAAATACATTAAACTCGACCATGTTGGGTTCTGTTGAGGAATGTGTTCTGTTGCTGTTAATGAACTTTGGTTTATATGTCATATTGTATTAATAAGGAGCTGCTGACATTGAAACTCAAGCATATGTTTTCATAAACATGTTTACATGGAAATGTATTTGGCAACTGAATGTAAGGAGTGCTTCACCCACATCAGTTCACAATTTGGTTTTGTGTTTTTAATCTAATATGTGATGAAGTTCTACACTGGATTGGCTTAGTGTAAAAAAATAAAAGTAACGACTCAACTGCGTATTAAAAATAGACAAAAAAAGTTAAATATATGTGTTAGGGTAAGTATAGAAAAGGAAAGCAAAGGAAAGAAAAGAAAAGAAAGAAAAGAAGCACTCAGAGAGCGCAGGACCTCCACCAAGGCAGATCAGTGCCCCGGATTTGGATGAAAATTTCAGGAAATGCTGATAGTGGAACAAGGAACAAATGATCTGCCTTGGCGGAGGTCTGCGCTCTACAAGTGCTTTTCTAGAAAAGACAGCGCAGACCTCCGCCAAGGCACATCAGTAAGCCCCTGTGCCCCCCCCCAATCCCCACCAAAATTTTATCATTTGTTCCTTGTGCCTGTATCAACATTTCCTGAAAATTTCATCCAAATCCGTCGATAACTTTTTGAGTTATCTTGCACACGGACAGACAAACCAACGCCGACAAAACATAACCTCCTTGGCAGAGGTAAAAAGAAAAGAAAAGAAAAGAAAGAAAAGAAAAGAAAAGAAAGAAAAGAAAAGAAAAGAAAAGAAAAGATGCAGGCTGTGAATTATTGTAATGTCTCCCGATGGCCACTAGAGGCCAGTAGAGCCCATAGTTGGCTTTGAGCATCTACAGCAGGGGTGTCAAACTCATTTTAGTTCAGGGGCCACATTCAGCCAAATTTGGTCTGTAGGGGCCGGACCAGTAAAATAATAACATAATAATATATAAATAATATCAACTCCAAAGTTTTCTCCATGTTTTAGTGTGAAAAAAGTAAAATTACATGGTGAAAATGGTTACATTTACAAACTATTCTTTAAAACAATGTGAATAACATGTACAAATTGAAAAAAATAAATGTAATTTTAACAATATTCTGCTTCAATTTATCATTTACATGGGTACATTATAACTTACAGATCACAATGGATCTACAAATACACAAAAAATGTAGTAACAGACAGAATATTGTTAAAATTGCACTTCTCTTAAGACATTTCAGGTTGTAATTTGTTCAGGTTATTCACATTTTTGGAAATTTAATGTTGTTCTGGTGTAAATACATGAAAGTGTTTACATTTACAAGGTGAAAATTTGGAGTTGTGAGTATTTATTGGATATTATAGTAGTATTTACTGATTTGACCCACTTGAAATTGAATTAGTCTGAGTATGGCCCCTGAACTAAATGATTATTAATGTCTTTTATAATGTCATTTTAACATTTCATAAATTAATCCCAAGGACCGGACTGGACCCTTTGGTGGGCCAGATTTGGCTCCCAGGCCGCATGTTTGACAACCCTGATCTACAGATTCAAAGAAGCAGTGAATCTATAGTCTACAAATGCTCCAGAATGAAGTGTTTCATTTTGCATTGATCTGATATTAATAACTGATGATGCATTTTCAAAGACTACGGTATGGTCATTTTATTTATTTTTGTCTGTTTTATTCAGTGCGTGTTGAAAATAAAAGGTGAAGAGAAAAAAATGTGGCTCCACACAGTCAAAAGATGGATTTGTCTTGAAATTTAATGAAATAGAAATACAGAAAAAATACAACAACACACACTAAAATCAGTTTTGTCCTTAAAAATAAACATTTTCTCATCAGTAATATGCAGTAGAAGGTTTGGTACCAGTGTTTCCTGTGTAACATCACACCTAAAGGCAGAGTTTTCCTATTCACACTTTTGCTTTTTTTTTTTTAAATCTGCTTTTTTAAGTTTTCCCTTCAGTTTTTCTTCATGTCATAATATCATGAGAACATTCAGAGAGACTGACAGTGTTTTCTTCTTATTATTTAGGCCATTGTGCATTGTCGGTGGCATTAACTGTTTCATTATGTTTGTATTTTCTTCCACTTATGAGTTTGACTGAAAAAAAACCCCTTAATGTTCACTGATAAAAACAAGTTGCAACAAGAAAAAATAACAAACTAAGACTTCGCGAACAGTACAGTAACATATCATTCAAGTTGTGTACCAGATATTGTAATACAGTCAAACCAAAGTACCAATAAAATATGTTTTTCTTATAAATGATCACTTACTGGAACTTTTTGCTTTCTTTTGGAGTTGTTTAAAAAATGATAAAACAGTGTTTTAGAAGAAGTTGTTTTCCACATCACAGTCCGGCTTTTTCCACCATAAACTTGCGACTCCACTCATAAGCTAAGAACAGAGCTCCGTTGGCAGGGAAGGTTCGGATCATGGTCGGAGTCAAGCCTGAGTACAGACGACCGACGCCTGTGGGAGACGAAGAGGTAAACAGATTTAACGGTCATTCTATACAGACAACAGACCCAAAGACAGCAAAGTAATAAAGACGTGACTTCAGAGAGTGTTCAGACACATGTAGGGTACAAAGTAGAGCTGTCAAACATAAGGCCCGTGGACCAAAACTGGCCGTTCAGCAGGTTCAATCCGGCCCTCGGGATGAATTTGCACAAGTCCAAAATTTACACAGAAGACATTAACAGTCAAAGGTGTCACTAAGGCTTGACAAGTTGTTTTTATCATTAAAGGTGTCATATGTAGGATTGTGGCCAAAACTGGTACTGCAATCACATTCAAAATACTGTAGAGTGTGGTATCCTCTCCTCCTCCCCCCAGACTAGGGGTTGCCAGATCCAGCATGAGCGTCTAACTACTAGCGTTTCCACCAATTCTTGCCACCACACCATAAATTTCATACAAAAAAATCATCACCAGACTTATTATACATAAGTATAATATATAATATAGGCCAGGACAAACGTCCTGCACACTCAAATGAAAGTTTGTGAAGATTCAGGAGATAGAGAAAAGGTAAATGAGCCTTAAGTTTCACTTTTACTTCCGCGAAGTACAAGCGGCACAGATCGTTGCCATACCCCCCCCCGCTCCCGGCCGAACCATGGACGCCGGACTACCGCGACCCCCCCCCCACCACCACCACTACCACCACCCCTTTCGGATTACACATTGCTACATGAAGAGGTCACTTCCACAGAAAACACCGTACTACCTGCCGCTGCAGGGAGGTTCGCCTGCAGCAGCAGCACAAGCCTCCGTTTCCCACAATGCACGTCACAACAAAAAAATTCCAAAGATGCCCGAGTTACCTCCGGGTTCTGAATGTAAACACACAGGGTTTGTTTATGGTGGATAACACTTCGAAATTGCTCACCGTAATGCAAGAGATTCAGGTGAGTAATCACAGAAAGACTTACAGATTCGTGATAGTAAGGATTTGACTGAGGTTTCACAGATTTGATGAAAAATTCATCATGAAAGTCTCCCGCAACTTTAATGTCTGGTGACAGTCAAGGCCATTTTAAAATTACTTGGAACATAATTCCTACATACTGCACCTTTAAGTTAAATACTATATTATTCAGTTCCAGACGTCTGTTACTAAATATTTGTGTGTCTTTGTAGATTTTTGAATACAATAAGCTGAGGCATAATATTGTTAAAATTCTCTTATTTTTCTTAGAAGAATAGACATTTCTGGTTGTTCATGTTCTTCGGGTTACTCACCTTTTATGTAAAGAGGATAGTTTGTAAATGTAACAATTTTCATTATGTAATTGTCCTTTTTTATGCACTAAAACAGATAGTTTACACAGATGAATTAAAAAAAAAAAACTGAATTAATGTTTTACATCTTTTTTTCTCCCATTCATTTACAACAGGCAGAATTTCAAATGTCTATAAAAACATCAATTTTGTTTCAGTTTACTTCAAACTTGGCACATATATAGACGCAATTGATACGCTGACATCAGCACACGCATAGACATGATGACATCAGCTGGATTGATGGCAAAATAGACAATATGTGCAGACCTCCGCCAAGGCTGATCAGTGGCCCCCCCGTGGGCCCCCCACCCCCGAGCACCACCAAAATTTAATCATTTCTTCCTTATCCCATTTCCAACAAACCCTGAAAATTTCATCAAAATCTGTCCATAACTTTTTGAGTTATGTTGCACACTAACGGACAGACAAACAGACAGACAAACAAACAAACCCTGGCAAAAACATAACCTCCTTGGCGTGGGGGGGCCCACGGGGGGGGCCACGGATCAGCCTTGGTGGAGGTCTGCGCTCTCCGAGTGCTTCTAGTTTACATTTAAGTTGCTGAAACTCCATTGCTTAATATCAGACTGACACTCTAATGCCTGTTTCAATGTTCTTTAAACATAAATTCAGTATGACTCATTCTTAACAAGTATCCAAGAAATGAAAATGTGTGTCCTTTCTCCTTTTTCTTAATTTATTGTTATGCGACTATTTTGTGGCTACTTTGTGAAATCATATACAAAACCTTTTAAAAACAATAACACTTTTTGCAGCCCTTCAGATGTAAAAATACTTGTATGTGAGCTGGCTTCAGTCTCAACATTAACGTCCAGATCTCACCTTCGTTGCGTATGACGCCTGTGAAGGTCTTAAAGAAGCCCTCTTGTCTCCCGGATAAGGACATCACCTGGATCCTGGTCTTCACACAGTCGATGGGATAGACTACTATCCACAGACACGCCCCCCCCGAACCCACCGCTGAACATGAGTGGAAGCATACCTGCAGAAACCATTAGATTTGTGGGGTTTGGTCACAGATAGAAGTACAAGACACAAACCACAGTGATGCTTTGGTCATTTCAGTGCCATCCGTACCTATGCCATCCTTGTCTGTGCCCATGTATTGTGCAAATGTTGACCGACTGAGTTCATAAGCACCAAAAAAACAGAAGTAACCGGGGATCTCCCTCACGATGGTGGAACGACCATCCCTGGAAGAAACCCCTGGGACCGTTTTTCTCCAACACTGTCTTCACCACGCTCCACACTGTGCTGAAATAACACCAAAAACGCACAAAAGTACATCCACTAGAATCACACAAGCCTTATCAGGGTGCTTTGTCTTTATCCAAATAAAACTTTAAGACTTTTTCATACATTTCAAAACCTGGTATTTTTTTCCCCAAGACCTTGACTTTATGTACTTTTATACTTGTGTGCCTACTTTTGTGGTTGACATTGTACCTGTTGTGTGTAGCAGAAAAGTTCACGTTAATAAATGAATGAATGAATGAATGAATGCGTAATTTGCAGTAAATTACATTTTACTGACAGAACTTTTTCAAAACGTGAAAATCACAAAAGTGCGGATATCACACAAACACGTTTCACTAGAATCATTCCAGTACCGACCGCTTAATGAAATCATATCAAGTTATTTTATAAGTTTTATAAGTTATACTTCCTCCAACTCCTTTTTAGATATGGGTGGCCTCCATGAAACTGGGATCATTTTGGTACCTGGCAATTTAGCAGCTTTTTTAGACCCAATAATAAAAGGTAAATTTAGACATATTTCCCCCCAGGATGTACCTAATGATGACCTCAGATAAATGAAAAAATGTATACTCTTCCTCTGAGCCATCCCAAAATTAATGAATTTTTAATCAAATACTGGGGCCAAAAATAGGACCCCAATTGGGACAGGAAAAACTACCTAAGTGTCAGTGCATTAGATCTGGAAAACAAGGCTGTAAATGGTCCTGTACTACCGCCTATAAATAAAGACACTGTGTTAAATTTGATGATCCTAGTAATTTTTCTAATCCAGACATGTGGGTTTTTCATGAATCTCAGTCTCATTCCAGGTTTCGTGTGTAACCCATCGTGTCCATGCATGTGTTACATGCAGAACCTGCCCAGTTAAACAACACATATAAATCACAAATGATTTTGCAACAGCAGTCATTTTTGTGAAACTCTCTGTTTTGCATAATTAGTTCAATTCCCAAAATGTACCTGTGAGAGAATAAAAAGATATTTTTAAAAAAATAGTAACATGTAATTTTCGTGTTCTTTTAACCGTGTTACATGCAGATTTTTGTATTAAATATAATGTAAAATAATATAAAATCAGTTTTATCTGAAAAATACTTTCTCTTTTATCTCAGTAAGTATTTATTTTTAGAATAGACCCATAGTGTTTCCAAACTTGCTTCATAATATTCGTTCTACATCTGGTTTGAATTTTTAGCCCCATGTCCTGTTTTTAGGGATCAGTTTCATAGAAGCACCCAGATACGAAGGAAGTCACGTTATCTTTTCATGTATGTGTGTGTGTGTGTATATATCACTATATTGCAAAAGTATTTGCTCACCTGCCTTGACTCGCATATGAATTTAAGTGACATCCCATTCTTAATCCATAGGGTTCAATATGACGTGGGTCCACCCTTTGCAGCTTATAACAGCTCAACTCTTCTGGGAAGGCTGTCCACAAGGTTTAGGAGTGTGTTCATGGGAATTTTGGACCATTCTTCCAGAACCGCATTTGTGAGGTCACACACTGATGTTGGACAGAAGGCCTGGCTCTCAGTCTGCGCTCTAATTCATCCCAAAGGTGTTCTATGGGTTGAGGTCAGGACTGTGTGCAGGCCAGTCCAGTTCATCCACACCAGACTCTGTCATCCATGTCTTTATGGACCTTGCTTTGTGCACTGGTGCACAGTCATGTTGGAAGAGGAAGGGGCCAGCTCCAAACTGTTCCCACAAAGTTGGGAGCAGTGGAATTATCCAAAATGTCTTGGTATGCTGAAACAACCTGAACCTCAACCCCATAGAACACCTTTGGGATGAATTAGAGCTGGAGACTGAGAGCCAGGCCTTCTGTCCAACATCAGTGTGTGACCTCACAAATGCGCTTCTGGAAGAATGGTCCAAAATTCCAATGAACACACTCCTAAACCTTGTGGAAGCCTTTCCAGAAGAGTTGAACCTGTCATACCTGTAAAGGGTGGATCAATGTCATTTTAAACCCCTATTGATTAAGAATGGGATGTCACTTAAATTCATATGCGAGTCAAGGCAGGTGAGCAATACTTTTGGCAATATAGTGTGTATATTAGTCACAGTAGAGATGAAATCCAGTAGGATTCCTAATCCTACTAGGACAGATAGTAATTGGAGTTTGTCCTAGGACAAACTAAAATTCTATCTGTCTAATCCTAATTTTGAGTTAGCTATAGACTAATGTCCTTGTCACTATTGAGTAGTATGTAGCACCTTTAAGTATTAGAAAAAAACAACTGACAAAACCTCTATAGTATTACTTGTTTGAAATTTTGAAGTTAGTACTATAGACTAAGGTTATTGTCACTTAACTAGTGAGTAGTATGCAGCACATTTAAGTCTTAGAAAAGTCTTTGAAGCTTAGCTATAGAATATTAGATTCAAGTCTGTGTAAATTCTGAATAAAATCATGGTTTGTAAGAATATTGTTGTTTCTTTTACTTTTAACCCTACCATCTAGACCAGGGGGCAGCAAAATGCCAATGCCAACTTTAACATCGTACATTTTCTGAATGGCTTGGCAACAATTAGATAATAATAAAATTGTATGTTGCCATGGCAACGGGTTGTTTACAGGTACGTTTTTCAAATTCTACCGATTTTTGAATACCAAATGTGTCTCATTTACATACCAATGACAGTTACAAACGGCCATGAATAAGGTTGGACCAGATAGGACGGCTGGCATCCTGGTTACAATGTGTATTGAGCTAAGGGCCATATACTGTATCTAAGATATGAAAATAATTCAGCTGGAATAGTGATGGTGAAATCGTAGGACAGACTGAAATTCCAAAATTCCAATCTTCAGATCCCACTTCCAAATAGAATTACAATCTGTCCTAGTAGGATTGCAAATTCTCCTAGGACAGATTGGAATTCCAATCTTCAGATCCTAATGTCTTACTAAAATTACTATCTGTCTAGTAGGATTAGGAACCCTACTGGATTTCAGTCTCTACTGTGACATATATATATAATAAGTTTTTCATGTTTTCTTGCAATCTGTTTTATTTTATGAACATAACTAGGATTAATTTGTTTTGCTGCATATTTGAATGAACTGAAACAAACTAAATAATATGTTTTCCTCATGTATTGCTTATCTTACAAGATTGTGCCTTTGAGCATTCTCTAAAATTTGACTACGAAAGAAACTTTTTTCATACTTTAGTGAGACTTTCACACAAAATTCCAGACTTTTTCTTTCAAGACCTGCACTAGCACCCTACTTTATGCATTGTCTATTTTGTGCCACTGACCTCTTCTGTCCACTTGCGACCTTTCCGGCAGCTTCCATTTCATGCATGGCCTGCAGACGACACTTCACCAGCTCAGTGGGACAAATGGCAGTAGCAGAGAAGATGGAGGCTAGAGACCCTGCACATGCCTTCTGAATATCTCTGATGAGACACAAATAGAAAACAGTAGTCATTAAGTGTCAGGACGACCATCAACATATGAACCAGGACACACTGTCCCATGTCCACTAAAGGAGGACATTTCACAACATGTCCGACAGAGCGGTAAATGTTGCTGCAATTTGCAATATTGGGCAACAGAAATAAAATTAACTTGAGGTTAACGTGACAGAGGCTAATAGCACTTCTTAGAAACATGCAGCCATTTCCAGTAACACTGGGTAGAGTCATAAGGTCAAAGGATAAGTTTCATTATGTGCGCAGTGGTTTCAGAATGTGTAATCCAGGAACATCTGATCAGCAGTTATTATGCTTGACCGGTGTTCTGTATTATTTTCTGGTTCACACTCACCCATTCAGCTGATGAGAACGGGCATTAACAGATGATGCACCTTTAGACAACCCCTGTGTTTTTAAATAGTTTGCTGATCAGCTAACCAGATCTTGCACTTGAAAAAAATTACTTGTGACCTAAACTACATTTTACTTTAAAAATGTTGTCAAACTGTTACTATTATTTTGTGTCATTGCTAATATTGTCTGTCTTTTTTTTTTTTAGGGTGACCAAACATCCTCTTTTGACAGGACATGTCCTCTGTCCACGTCCTGTCCGGAGTGTTTGGGTGTTTTTTATAATTCGCCTAAATGTCCGGTTTTCATTGTTTTTCACAGGAAAAACTCTTTAAATGCCTATGTATAGGTGTAAGTGCAATTTCGATGTCCATCAATCTCACTGTTCGTGCAATCGGAAAACTTCCACATCCAGCTGGAAGAAAAGACTTTGTTCTTTTCCCGTGACATATGGGACATTAGAGCAGTGAAGGACACTGATCCACACCAGCCTGTGGATGTGGGCTTAGACCAGTGGTGCCCAACCTTTCTTGTCTCGTGACCCCCATTTTAACATCACAAATTTCTGGTGACCCCAGACATTCAAAATGGAGACTTTTTTTTTTTTGGTTAAATTAATTTGGTTTTGATCATGTAATAGTTTGCTGTACTATGTTGCAAATAACGTAAATACCCGCGGGCCGTATGTTTGCCACCCCTGCTATAGTGCGTTCTATGGACAGGTCGTCTATCCCAGTGTTTTCAACCTTAGGGTCAGGACTCCACATGGGGTCACCTGGAATTCAAATGGGGTCACCTGAAAGTTCTAGTAATTGATGAAATAAAAATAAAAAACTTATAGTAAAAAATATATGGTGAGTTGACAGAGCAATCCCAATCCATAAAAGACATGACAAACTGTGAAGCTGAAACTGAAGCACTGTGGTTCTGTTTATCTGTCAAATGTTCACTGTGGTCAGTTTCAGATGCTGCAGCTCTTTCCTAATTCTAGTTTGAGTTCTGTTTGTCAGTATTAATTG